>NC_051417.1:32227290-32227502 GCF_015228065.2 Penaeus monodon | reverse complement strand
TATCCCTCAACGATTTACTAAATCTCTTGTTCTAGTAATCCATAGTTTTGTTTGTTTGTTTACCATTGAAAGTAGAAGGGGCGAGGGGGGGGGGGGAGGTACTTATTTCTAGCCTTAATGTGTTTCGATCCAGTTTGCCAAATTTGCAAAAGTGGCATGGAAATTACTCAACACTTCGACGCCAAAGGGAAATAACTGGTGTTTTTTAAATG
>NC_051417.1:32227188-32227260 GCF_015228065.2 Penaeus monodon | reverse complement strand
CCTTTGTATAAAGAAGAAATATGAAGTATATGATGAAAAATATAATGGAATAAAGACTACATGATTCACAAG
>NC_051417.1:32226516-32226876 GCF_015228065.2 Penaeus monodon | reverse complement strand
GACACGGTTTCAACATTCCTCATTTCATAATACGATGAAACCTCTATTTTTGGCTTGACAATTTCTTCCTTTTCTGCTTCCTTTGGTAAAACTCACGTAGAAAACTCGCTGTCTTGGGACATTTATACCAAATTGCACACACAAATCTCACCCCTGTGACACTATTATTGTAATAAGAATTCTAACCCCCGCGTCTGTAGGTACGTTTCCCGGAGCTTGGCAGTGCTACCCTGGCGTTGGTTATTTTTTATGGTTTATGGTTCGAAACAGGGAATTCGAAACAGGTGATTCGAAACAGGTGATTCGAAACAAGTGATTCGAAACAGGTAATTTGATACAGGTGACTTGAAACATTAGCTG
>NC_051417.1:32226379-32226487 GCF_015228065.2 Penaeus monodon | reverse complement strand
GACAGTAAGGCACGTATGTGTCACTCTTTTATCACCTCATCTTGAATGACGAAAGAGAAAAGGCATTTAGCAGAATAATATTATGACAAGCTCCAAAGCTTCGAATCT
>NC_051417.1:32225411-32225682 GCF_015228065.2 Penaeus monodon | reverse complement strand
CAGGCTTACTGACCCGTGCAGAACTCTCCTCCTCCCTCTGCACCTATTTGTACCGTAACAAGCCTCACGTTGGTTACCTTTCCGCCAACCATACCACTTAGCTGGCACGACCGCCGACCGAATTCCGGAAATTGTTGCCCAGGAATACAGGAATCCGGTGCCCGATTCCTGACACTTGAATATTACTTCGGGAATTTCCGGCAATGCGGAGAAGCTCTGTCGCCACAGGAGTTGGAGGGACGTGGCACGAAATCTTTATTGGTGCTGCGTT
>NC_051417.1:32224901-32225109 GCF_015228065.2 Penaeus monodon | reverse complement strand
CTCTCTAGACTAATGGAAGGATCAAAACATGTTCACTTCCTCCTTGAGAAGATTGGTAACAAGAGGCAAGACGCTCGAGGTAAGAGCCAATATACCAGCGTCGTCGCCAGCGAGCAGAGAACCTTTCGAAGTGTCAACAACTAACTTGTGAATTCGTCATGGCGGCCGAGGCACCGAACTCAGCGTTGGAGGTTTACCTTTGATTGAG
>NC_051417.1:32223329-32224562 GCF_015228065.2 Penaeus monodon | reverse complement strand
TTCCATCTCCATCTAATGCACAGGTATATGAAATTTAGGCAAACTGGGCGTTGAGTGGAAAGTTCATCGGACCTGATAAGAGAGGGGGGGAGGGAATGATAAGCATAGATGTATGAAATTCGAGGTAATTGGGCACGAAATCATAATTTCTTGGAAACTCTTACTTTACGCAAAACTTATTCGTTGGGCGAGAAAAGGAAACGTGCCAACCACAATCCCGCAGCGTTTAGCGTGAACTGATTCAGTGAGACGTTCCGTTTAAAGGCAAATGGAAAAGCCAACACTTGTCACTTCAGTTTTGGAGGCTCACGCATATGCATGACGAAGCTAGGAGAGGGTGCCTAGGGCCATGCACTAGAAATAGCCCTCGAAAGGAGCTGCGGGCAGACCTCCAACAGCTGATGTCATGATACAAGGGGAGATGAGAGAGAGAGGGTGGGCGGGTCGAGAGGTAAGTGCGGGGTGAATGTAGGTTTTGGTTGTGGGGGCGTCAAGGGAGGGAGGGGAGGGGGAAAGGGAGGGGAGAGGGTGGAAGGGGGCGATTCTGGGGCAAGGGGTTTGGGG
Organism: Penaeus monodon; assembly: GCF_015228065.2. NCBI lineage: Eukaryota > Metazoa > Arthropoda > Malacostraca > Decapoda > Penaeidae > Penaeus > Penaeus monodon. Next base: position 32,223,998 of record NC_051417.1, on the reverse strand, counting down.
CTAAAGGGGGAGGGAGGGAGGGGGGTGAGTGAGGAGGGTTAGGAACATTAGGGAGTGAGGGTGAGAGCCGCTCTCACACGGGCAGCTGTGACACACCCATTCGGAGGCAGAAGGACACTGACAGTGAGGCTGCATCGGGCAATCTCTTCGAAGTTCTCTCTCCCTCTTTCTCGCAGGTGAGACGTCGAACTCCCAACCTCGAACTTGTGTGAGGATTTTGAAGGAAAAAAAGAGTTTAATCTCGAACTGTGCCTCAAAAGGAGAGGCAAAGGAGAGGAAATGGGATCGCAGTTGAGTGCAAAAGAAGAACCACGAGTGCAAGTATGGCAAGTTTTGCTATTGACAACTTTGCATCGGAAAAGCTTTGCCGAGATTTGAGGACAGAACTTGGATTCGGTAAAAGGAAATAAAAAAAGGATAGAGCGACGGAAAACGTAAAAGTTCTGCAATGTATTTGCGTCTTTGTGCTGACTTCGAGAATATGCTTTTGCAATATGTTTATACCATTGCTTTTGAAGGACGAAGCTTTGAGGAAAGTCGATTATGAATCCTCCTGTGTTTATGTGTTTATGCCAACATATAATGTTTACATGATATACGTCACACATACATGCATTTACATAGATTACTAGATGTATGTATATATGTATATTTATCTATCTATGTGCA
>NC_051417.1:32223059-32223263 GCF_015228065.2 Penaeus monodon | reverse complement strand
CAAGTAGGTGTGTACAGAGTAGAGTGCAATAGTTAGTTTCAACCCAGATCAGTCAGTGTTACAAATGCTGTTCTCTTTCGATTAAAAAAAAAGGCATTGTGATTCTTAGAGCCAAAAATATGACATAGCATATGTTACTGGAGCGATAATGATAATTATGTCAATGTTTTTATTTGTAGTAAGGCAATATTTTAAAGAGAAACC
>NC_051417.1:32222712-32222903 GCF_015228065.2 Penaeus monodon | reverse complement strand
CAACCCGACACAAAGAGCGAAAGAGCGAGAGAAAGAGAACACGGAGATGGTCAAAAAGGCGTAAAAACGACACCCCATTAAAACCCCCTCATATCCGCAGGATTTCGGATTGTCAAATTACAGATTTACGGATCCACTTCCCTCAGAGGCAATTAGGGGTGCCGCGTGAGAGCCGTTCCGCCCACACTCTA
>NC_051417.1:32221769-32221998 GCF_015228065.2 Penaeus monodon | reverse complement strand
TTTATTCAATCATCCTGCGCCACAAACAACGCGACCTCAAAATAAAACGCAATAATAACTATAAGGCCATAATTTCCCAAAGTGGAAATGCACAAATGCTTCTCATTACAGTTAATGACCTCAGCGCAGGAGGATGGTAATGATGCCGAGGAGGGAGGGGGGGGGGATGGAATCTTACCAAAGAACGTGAACTTGTTGTTTTTGTGTTGCTGTTGCTGTTTTGTAGTTG
>NC_051417.1:32218989-32219205 GCF_015228065.2 Penaeus monodon | reverse complement strand
TTTCGCTCTCATTATCCTCAAAGACCAGCTGCTTGAACTTTTCTTAATCATGAAAAAAGAAATCCTTATAGTTTGAAAAATAAGTCGACGTAATCTCACTCCTTCTTAGGCACAGTTCCGAGTCGTTCTAATGTGCGACGCTTGTGAGGAAAGGAAATACTTTTACGACCAATGTTTTGCATTCCTCTTACTGTTGGCTTGTTCATGTTTTTATTG
>NC_051417.1:32217987-32218298 GCF_015228065.2 Penaeus monodon | reverse complement strand
AATGTCCCTGCGTGTCCCTGCGTATCCTTGCGTGTCCCTGCGTATCCTTGCGTGTCCCTGCGTATCCTTGCGTGTCCCTGCGTGTCCCTGTGTGTCCCTACGTGTCCCCACGTGTCCTTGCGTATCCCTGCGTGTCCCTACGTTTCCCTGCGTTTCCCTGCGTCTCCCGGCCTCTCCTCGCTCGGACCGATGGACACGCAGCATCCGCCCCCAGCATCTCGAGGGGCATCTGTGCTCTCATCTCGTCGGCGGCGCGTCAGGATTTCGGCGGATGCTGGCGGCCGATTTGTTTTATTCTATTCCCGTCACTA
>NC_051417.1:32217418-32217540 GCF_015228065.2 Penaeus monodon | reverse complement strand
TTATTGTTCTTTCTCTTTTGCTGCTTCTCCTTCCCTTCTGCCTAATACGGGTTTATCACTGTTTGGCTTCCTAACTGTGTTTCTCTTTTGTTTTCTCTCTCAAAAGAGTGATGTATATCCTG
>NC_051417.1:32216490-32216672 GCF_015228065.2 Penaeus monodon | reverse complement strand
CAGGACGCCCCGTGGAGTGGCCGCCCCGCCCATCCCAAGAGGAGAATAAACAGGTATCTTCTAACGACGCTCCTGCTCCTCCAGTGCCGCCTAGACCAGCTAACTATCCGCAGGTGACGCTGCTGCTGCTGCTTGGCACCGCGCGCCCACGCCCCCGCGCCCTGGGTCACCCCCGCGCTGCC
>NC_051417.1:32215914-32216120 GCF_015228065.2 Penaeus monodon | reverse complement strand
GTCCAATTTGTTTATTCAGTTATTGTTTTTAGTCACGTGGCGCTGCGATTAATAGAATTCGTTATGTTTGTATTCTTTTGGAATGCTGTTTCAAGTTTTCGCAAATCAGTTATAACGCGTAGCTTTTTAAGTGTAATTGGATGAAAGGAGATATTAAAAAGAGAGAAAAATAAGGATAATGATAAGTAAAATAAGTTATGTATGTG
>NC_051417.1:32214173-32215782 GCF_015228065.2 Penaeus monodon | reverse complement strand
CGTGCGTCAATTATCTGTGATTTAATTTCATCGATGAAAGTCTTTCTTTGATCGTTATCGAGTCCATTAGCAAGGCAGGGTAATTATCAGGCAAGAAGGACGTGTTGGAGGATAATTTTAACCCGCCGTCGGAAGCGCAGGGACCGTGTTTATATATATATGTGTGTGGCGGTGACTCAGAGGCCTGGGCTGAGGCGCTTCATACACAGCTGCTTGTGGGGAGAGCCTGGTGCAGGAAAAGTGCTTTTGGGGGACGGGTTCGCTTTGCTCTTTCAACGTTCGTGTTTTCTTGGTCTTGTAACATGCTTTTGCTACTGCTTAATAACCCCCAAAGTCGAGGTTTAGTGGGCTTGCCAAAAAAAAACCTCTCTCAGCCTTTAAAAAAAGAACAATCATAAAAGACAATACATGTATATAGTCATAAATCAAAACACATAAAACTTTTTGAATCGCTGCGGAGGTGGCCGAGCAGGGAATCAGAGAATCATTTTTTTAACAGGCCAGCATGGATCAATCACAGCAACAGCAGATGGTGTCTCAGCAGCAGCAAGTGCAGCAGCAGCAGCAGCATCGTCAGCAGGTAACCTCCTCCTCCGAGATGAGGACGGTTAAGCAGACGTTCCATGTGCAGCAGCAACAGACGTACCAGCAGCAGTACCAGCAGCAGGGCCACCAGATCGATGGCTTCCAGCAGCAGGCACTCCAGCAGCCGCAGCAGCAGAGTGTTCAGTACCAGATGAGCCAGCAGACGTCCTCCTCCGCTTTCCACCAACTGCCCGCCCACAGGCAGCACCAAACGCCCGCCCAGACGACGCCGTCCGTCTTCCAGAACGGCTCACCCGCGCCGCCTCAAGCCCGCACTGCCCCCGCCCCTGGCCCCACCCCTGGCCCCGCCCCTGGCCCCGCCCCTGCCCCTGCCCGTGCCCCCGGCCCCGTCCCCGCCCCTAATTTAAACGCCGCCGCCCCCCAGTACGCTAATCAGAATGGCACTGTGCCCCCGCATGCCCCCGCCCCCCAGGGAGAAGACCCCGAGCCCGCCCACATCCTCCCCCAGTACCAAGCTCCCCCCGGGTATAGTACCGCCTACACCGCCGTCCATGGGGAATGGCCGCCCAAGGTAAACCTCGGCTCCACGCCCACTAACACGCCTCCGCAGCCAGCCAAGGTAACACCACAACACCGCAGCTCTCACTGCATGTATAATCGCTGCTGGCACTGCTACTGGCACTGCTGCCGTCTGTGTGCGCTAGAGCTTAAGGACTTCCTATTGGCACTTTAGCATTGTTTATATATAGGAATGTGACAACATGACTGGTTATCTCGCTGTGTTGGATATTAGCCCAGTCGACGAGTTGGGACAGCTGTTGCCTAATCATCACTTAATCTGGGACAATCACTGATTAATGATTGCTCTTCTTTAACATCATATATACGAAGACGCGTGAGTGCTTTCAACGTGTCAGAGGCATCACGGGCTGTAACTTATAGTAATGATTAAGTCACAACAAGACAAATGGTTTCACACTATTACCTCAGTAACATTAACATGTCACTAAGGTATATGTCATTTCCTTACAGCGGCTGTCATTGGGAGTTTTTTCAGATTATC
>NC_051417.1:32212767-32213044 GCF_015228065.2 Penaeus monodon | reverse complement strand
TTTTCCACCAACGTAGCCGAGTGTCGCACAAAACCAAGCAATCCTCCCCATACACTCAGATCATTAAGAGAACCCAAACACATTCCCTTCAAGAGCACCCGCTGCCCCTGAAATACCACAACACGCAGTTACTGACGTTAACCCGGCCCTGTTTTCCGCAGAACGAAAATGCCCCGAACATGACAACGACCTATCCCTCCGGCTTCAAGCTGAGGGAACGAGCGCCCGTCGAACAAGCTCCTGCCAGGGTAAGTTGAGGAAGCGAGCGAGCGAGCAA
>NC_051417.1:32211153-32212030 GCF_015228065.2 Penaeus monodon | reverse complement strand
TAAACAGAATATAGCCCACGTACCTGCTATATCACTTGACGCCTAAAACACATAAATAAATTCTACGGGGATTCTACGCCCTTTTCCCTTCCTCTTGTTCATAATCTACGGGCAGTTCACACCCATTTCGGTACCAGATATTTTTTTTTCCTGTTAAATTACCTATATTTCTTTAAAGTGCATTCAAAACCTACAGATCAGAAAAAATGTACTAAAAATAGCATGCACTTGGCTTGTAATTGGCTTTGTTTTGCATAGATATTTACTTTCATCTTTTTGAGCCATCATTAACGTTATTTTAGTATTCGCTTTTTTTCCGAATTCTCCTTACATAATAAACACTAATGATAATCCTACACGGAGGGTGAATGTGGATATTTCCGAATTAGATAACAGGTTTTCGCTATGTATACTATCGGCAGAAACAGTTTTTTAATAAGCTCATTTCCAAACGTATACGAATCTGTTTAATTTCAATATACCTTGGATTCCCTCACCCCCACCCCTCCCAAACACACACACACAGCACTACATCAGATATCTTTTAACTCATTTTACGGACACTCTAATGTTATTTCATTGTAGATCAATCTACATTGTTTTTGAATAAATTCCCCGAGCTACGAGACGTCGCAATTTTCTCGTGGACCGAAATCATATCAGCGAATTTTCCTACTTTCGCGGATAACATTCTGTTCCGCTGAAGGGTTTAAGATGAGGTCATAAGCGTGGTATGAAAGTAATAAACTGCGGGGAGTAATCCCACTGCTTAAATGTGATGAGATATGCACTGTAATAAGTAGGAGTTAGTATTGTGAAGGTAATGTGTAAAATTATTTTTGCATTGTACTTAAGAGAGTTTGCTGTCGTTATGTAG
>NC_051417.1:32210592-32210678 GCF_015228065.2 Penaeus monodon | reverse complement strand
ACTAGCGTGTATTTTTGTCTGTTGTTTTATCTTGATTTTTTGTATTCTTTGCATTTCTTTCCACCAACGTCGTTACTTGTTCCGTA
>NC_051417.1:32209510-32210504 GCF_015228065.2 Penaeus monodon | reverse complement strand
CGTTGCACTTTTTCCCACTAATTACGCCATCCTTTTTACCTATCTTTATTTACAACCCTATTTCAGGGCTGCGCTTCCTCCCTTCAGTCACCACTTAAAACCCTATCTTTAACTCTTTTTTACCCTGCCTGTGACGTCATTCTTTGCAGGTTGTGACGTCACAGCCAGCGTTCAAGATGACGCAGCCAATCAGGAAGCCTGGGGACAGCAAGTGGCCTCCTAAGGGAAACATGGAACCCACACAGCAAGAGGTAAGAAATGAGTTATGTTCATTTTTTTATTGTTGATAGATTTAGCAATATAAAACGTTGGTGTATATGAAATATGAATATATAAGATTTCTTTTTGGTATCAATATCTGTTATGTAAATAAAAACACGATATTGGATGCTGGTTTACAAAGCTGTTCTTGTGTTGAATTCGTACTGAACGCATTGTAAAAAATACACGTAGTTGTTCTTGTGCTAGGGTCGTGCCGAATACATTGTAAAATAGCAAGACGAAGGAAAGACGAGTGGCAGATGCCTGACCGAACGAGAACAGAAGCAACACGTCAACTGATACCATTTACAAAGACGGAGAAACAGGTATATAGACAGACAGGTACACACACAAGACAGTAATTAACCCCCGTTCCTCCTTCCCTCTCCCCGGCAGGTCCGTGAGTTCATCAAACCCAGGAAGTCAAACAAGGATTACTCCGAATTCTTTGCCCAGAACGCGCTGCCCCACAATTACGCAGCCTACCGCCCCCCGCCAGGCACCCAGCACCACGGCGGGCTCGAGGAAGGCGTGAGCAACATGTAGAGGATGAACCCTGCCCTTTACGCGCCACCGAGGGCACATGTTAGCACATTTAAACATGTCCGTGTCGACTGGCTAAGATGTATGATAAAACAAATTGACAAGTATGTAAGGGATTGCTGTATGCCTAGGATTCGTGTTCATTAAAAACAAATAGACAGTCAACAATCACCTAATTATACCACCTAGG
>NC_051417.1:32209412-32209481 GCF_015228065.2 Penaeus monodon | reverse complement strand
CATGAACTAAAACACTATTTAGGACACATGTAAACAGATATAAACATGTCCCTGTGGCTAAGATACATG
>NC_051417.1:32209083-32209384 GCF_015228065.2 Penaeus monodon | reverse complement strand
TGACATTGGTGAATACGTAGGAAAAATGTAAACAAACAATAAACGTGCTCTGAGACACATGTAAACAAAAACACTTTTACAGCAGTCCTAGGATACATACAAACAAAACAACATCCTTAGACAAAACACAGGATTCATTTCCAGAAGAAAAAGCAAAACTAATATCCAAAGAACGACTCGTTATCCTCGTGAATATCTGAAAACAAAAAGAAGATTTTGGAAATATATTAGGAGTCAGAAAAATGGTATAATTACTTTTTTTTCCAAACAAGGCACCATGGAGATTCAGTGGTCTCTTCAA
>NC_051417.1:32208869-32209043 GCF_015228065.2 Penaeus monodon | reverse complement strand
ATTTTCTTCGGTAGTTTATTTCAGTCTGACACAGACTTACTGCCATCACTATTTTTGTACAGTTTGTTAAAAGGACGGTGCTGAGAACCACTCGCCATCTTATTTCTAAACGTATTAAACACAACACTTAAACACAAATATAAAGAATACAACTCTACTTAATAATGTAACTGG
>NC_051417.1:32208345-32208580 GCF_015228065.2 Penaeus monodon | reverse complement strand
ACAGCAGGTCTCCTCCTGGCGTCCTTCAGAGCGAGGAGGGTCCTTCCTGCCGCTCGTCGTCGTCCGATCGATACCTAGTGATATTCCAGAGTTCCCCTCTTATATATTTTTGTTTTAGCTTTAGATTTTTACTTGCTAAGGTAAACAGCCATGATCTTTGTCTACTGGACGAAATGATCGTTATTTTCCTCCTCCCTGTGTAATCTGAAAAAGGACGACTGAGAAAAAAACGTAT
>NC_051417.1:32208110-32208283 GCF_015228065.2 Penaeus monodon | reverse complement strand
CGAATTCAAAGAAAATAATAAGTCTAGTGAAATATATCACCATTAAAATATAAAACGAATTAAATAAAGATAATAATGTCAATGCATAAACCTAAGTTTAGTGTAGAAATTTGGTACTGTTCATAACATTGTTGATTCACTGGAATTGTAATAAACATTTGTATTGATTTGCA
>NC_051417.1:32207680-32208043 GCF_015228065.2 Penaeus monodon | reverse complement strand
TCACCTGCTAAGTGTTCTTGCATGCTTTTATGGTATCTATTTTAGATGTTATTGTTAAACGGAGAAAAGTTATTGAGAAATTCCTGGATTTTTTTTTTTTGAGTTTATGTGGAAATGAAGGGAAAAAATACCAGATATGCAAATTAGACGCAGAAGTTCAAACAATTGTCAAAGTTTAGAGATTCACTATTACTCATGTGTTCATTACTCCAGCTAATTTTTGTATAAAAATAAATGTTTATAAATGGACTTGGGATTCATTATCATAACAAAATTCTTATTGTGTTCTGTTTTATTTATCATTTATTGTGTTCTTATTTTATTTAATATCATCATTATAACGCCCCTCCTCATCAACGTCAA
>NC_051417.1:32207357-32207496 GCF_015228065.2 Penaeus monodon | reverse complement strand
TACGTTTTATCCTTTTGATATTATTCACTTAAAAAGAGAAATTGCAAGCCATCTGATTAAAGATTGAGGAAGTGTTATGTCACATTTCATGTCTGAAAAGTTTAATTCAAGGAAACAACGATGGAGGAAATTGGCAAGA
>NC_051417.1:32205644-32205847 GCF_015228065.2 Penaeus monodon | reverse complement strand
CCTCATCGTCAAGCCAATTAGCCATTAAGACAAGTCGCTCTTTCGCAAAATCACTCTTGTCCACACTCTTACGTAATACCCGTTGCCTTTGATTCCCTGTTGATTCGCGCGCGTTTCCTGCTCGGCACAGAGATGCAACTCAAAGGAGGTCGGAGTTTCAGGCGTTTTGCTGCGTGCGTCTGGTATGGAGCTTCTGAAGTTTT
>NC_051417.1:32205076-32205202 GCF_015228065.2 Penaeus monodon | reverse complement strand
TCGATCCCCATGCAAACAAACGGTCAGTCACACAGGAAACCGGAGTGCAAATGCATTCCACGGAGGTGCGAGTCTCCTTTTCGTTTGATTATACACGGTTGTCATGGGATTTCTTTCGAGTTCTTG
>NC_051417.1:32203047-32204858 GCF_015228065.2 Penaeus monodon | reverse complement strand
GCCGGAAATATCTATTCCACTTACCACAAATTCCATTCTGTTAACTTTTCTCTTAACGACCTGTCCTACAGTCCAGAAACTAGCTTTGTCGATTGCATTGACATCAAACAGGACAAAGGACTGGTTTTCGTTAAAGTTCGTAGTCAAAGGCCATGAATAAATGACTTCTGTCTCAAAGCACTCAACAGCAACGCCGTATTTGAAAGAATATTGGCCCTGTTGGTAACGAGAAGACAAATCTGCATCTACGGTAGAGATATACTTTTATTCAGATAACAATAGGAGTATAAAAAGCTATGGTTAAATTGTAACTCAGGTCCTTGAACTCCTTGTAAATGTGCTGTAGACTTTTGTTCTTATTGTGAGTTTTATTTGCTCAGCCACTTCTCTGAGCACTTGTTCAAAATTCTTATTGTCCATTATAACTTCTTTGTTGACTGCTCGCTCACTGTGATGACTGACGCTCATATTATACGTATAAACAACCTTTTCTTTAATCTCTATTCCTTCAACATGATTACAAATTCATCAGCAAATTGAAATTGATATTATTTTCACTTGCCTGTTTACAAATGGTATTTAGGTCCTCTCTTGGTCTGTCTTCATCCTATATTAAATTTAACAACGTACTTATCCTTGTATAATCGGTAACAAATGTTACTCTAAACTGTTTAATATCAATATCCCAAATCACAGAAAAGGAACTACAGAGGTCCAAGTACTGATCCTTGGGGTACTTCTGTTATAGATGATTCATTAGAATAATTATCAGTAATGCTTACTATCTGTCAATTTATTAGGAATTGGGCATTCCTACTTTTCTTAGGAGAGTATTAAAATTAAGCAGGAAATTGGAACTATTTTGGAAAATCATTTTAAAAAATCATTAGGAGACTCGTACTCCTATTTCCCTCCTGATGTCAAGGTCTTTTATCTCACGGAGTAAAAATCCATGGTCGACCTTATCAAAAGCGTTTGCAAAGTCTTAAGTATATTACGTGATCTTCTTTATCCTCCGTTAGTTCTTTAAGAATGTGTTCTCTGTGATTCAGGAGAGACGAGATCTGCCTTTTCTAACGCCATGCTGCCCGGGGTTTATCTCGGTTACGTGGTCTAGTTTATGGAGTAATTATTATTTCTTACTACGTTTTCCGATATTTTTTATTATGTGAGATGTAAGTGCCATTATTTTTTTGCATGACCATAGTTTCCTCTCTTGTAGATAGGAGTTATGTATCCCTTCTTTTGTTGGGCTTGAGGCAATTAACAAATACAAGGAATTCCACCACAGATTTACCTGTGGGTTTACAATCTTTTCGTTGCAGTAAAGAAAAAAAACAGGAATTTTACCAGATCTAGGTGCTGATTGTGTGGCCGTGTCTTTCATTGCTTCAATAATATCTATTCCACTGCACTTTACATAGACTCTGAATGTTGTTCGGGGTTTGTAAGTAATAACTCTTTTTCCGGCACACTAAAAACTTCTCCCTATTACTTTTTGAGGAGTTCAGCCATTCCATTTGAGTTAATTACCAAGGTAATCCCATTTTCAAAAAGTCCAATTTTCTCTCTCTGCTTAATTTGTTGTTACCTTTTTTATAGCTTCAGCTGCACTTTTTTCTTCATCTTATTTTTTCTTCTTTATGTCTAGACCTTTTATTCATTTTATCTCTGACTTCTTTATTGTCATTTGACATGTTACATTTTCGCTAGTTTGTTTCTCAACAGTAATGTATCTGCCTGGTTAAGTTAATATTGTATTGTAAGATTTCATTTCAAGTAATAGGGTAAATCACTGATTAAGGATGGGC
>NC_051417.1:32200065-32200597 GCF_015228065.2 Penaeus monodon | reverse complement strand
GCGGAAAAATAATTTTATGCTACGGTAAGTCGTGTCAACAAACCAACATTTTGATTTGAAAGATATTTGCCCTTACGAGAAAAGCCGTAAGATCGACCGAGCCTTGAAGAGCAATGGGTGACACGACCATCTCTTCTCCGTGAATGGTTTTCGGTCCAAATTATATACTCTAGAGGTTGAATTTGTGTCATGAGTATGCTATGCGTGACGGGATATGTCGTCTTAAAGTGCTCTCTGCATATGCATTATAGATTATCATGCAGAGATTTTCTATTGAAAACTGCATAAGGGAATTGTGATAAATTTATTCATAATTTTATTCATTCCGTTGAAGGTAGGATGAACCAATTATGATAAATCTAGTTATGATATTACTATTACTAAGATTCAGTTACAATAATTCTATTTATGATAATATTCTGCTGAAAATATCAAAATGATTATAATAACTTTATTTATGATGAAACAAAAAGTGAAGTGAAACATTTCATCATAAACTTTAGTCTACGGTTACGAACTCCCTGATACAGTG
>NC_051417.1:32199634-32199932 GCF_015228065.2 Penaeus monodon | reverse complement strand
CTCGTTACCACGTATCTCATTAATGGACATATTAGTGACGGTTATGATGCAATTACAGATAAGCTTAGGGATTATCTAGTTTTTTTCATCATTTTCATTGAGCGTATAAACCACACGGTGGGGGGAAGGGGGGGGGGAGTTAATCTCTGCCGTACGCTTTGTAGAACAGCATAAAAATGACGAATTGGATTAAATGGAGATCCTGTGGCAGATGGCAATCAGTTTATCGTTTTACTCTGTCTACTCCGGAGTGGGGGATGGGGGGGTGGGGGGCGGCTCTTGAGAAAAGAGCACTTAA
>NC_051417.1:32199095-32199452 GCF_015228065.2 Penaeus monodon | reverse complement strand
CAACCACGATTTAACAAAAGACTGAAATACTGAGTTCGTTTTTGTTATTAATATGACAATTCGATCCACATATTGGATTGCAGCAATTCTATAGTTCCCGTTAAATAGCCCATCAGAACAGACACAGTTTGATGAGTCATAATAAATCAATTATTGAAATATAATAACCGAAAATCTCATTATTCCCTTCCTTTTGGTGCAACGATCGCATTGCAATACGTGACTGTCAAGGGAGATCCGCCTGTGTGTTGGGATCTAAGCAACCCTTTATTAAAAAGACGGTATTGTCAGCTTAACCGTAAAAGGATCTTTTTATTTGTTTGTTTGCTTTTGTCAGTTTGACCGTAAAAGGATATT
>NC_051417.1:32198811-32199000 GCF_015228065.2 Penaeus monodon | reverse complement strand
GTCAGTTTGACCGTAAAAGAGAAAACTGTAAACAAACTTGAATGTGCCTTCACTTCCTTGTCTGTGGTTTCAATAATATCGTTGCAATTGGGAGTCGACAATACGATCATAAATTGCACCTCTATTGTGTGGAGAGCCTGGCGTGGATTTGGCACTGAAGCATATGCATACGATGTAGAGATGATGGAT
>NC_051417.1:32198540-32198607 GCF_015228065.2 Penaeus monodon | reverse complement strand
GTAAACAGTTATAAGTCGACGTGAATTGTAAATATTTATTGCAAGTCAGATGCTCAGGTATCATGTC
>NC_051417.1:32198308-32198503 GCF_015228065.2 Penaeus monodon | reverse complement strand
GTCGTTTCACATAATTCCCTAAGACCTGTTGGTGAAATTGCGGACCCCAACTTGTCTCTATTACACATTTTGTTCCGCTTAACATGAATGGCCGCTGGCGGTTTCCTGTGAGCTTGTTGGCTAATTGCCAGCCGAGTTTTCTTAGAAGATACTTACTGTCTCCATCTCTGTTGATCGCTCTCTCCCTTTCCCTCC
>NC_051417.1:32197919-32198211 GCF_015228065.2 Penaeus monodon | reverse complement strand
CCCCTTTCCTCCCTCTCTTTCTCCTTCCCTCCCTGCAATCTCTTCCTAACCCGCCCTTCCTCTCTTTCTCCTCTCCTCCCCCTCTCCCTCCCTTCCTCTCTTCCTAACTCGCCCTTCCTCTCTTTCTCCTCTCCCTCTCTCCCTCTCTTCCTCTCTCACTCCCACCAAATTTACCCAAGGAACACAATATCGAGGATCGACCTGCATAGCAGATCCTCAGTCCTTTTGCCTGAAGTGTTTTCGAGACCAACCCAAAGCAAGCTATCTTGGTTAGGTTATTCCCTCAAATTCC
>NC_051417.1:32197513-32197577 GCF_015228065.2 Penaeus monodon | reverse complement strand
TAATTATCGTTTAAAAAATTTCTAATATTTCTACATCTGCTACGAATAATTTTTTATTGCTACA
>NC_051417.1:32197157-32197373 GCF_015228065.2 Penaeus monodon | reverse complement strand
GAAGAACACAAATCAAATTTCCTGTCGCATCGTTACGAAAAAAAAAATATATATGTGTGTGCTGGAGATGATTAATATCTCGTGCAATTTTTTGTGTCAGTAAAAAGTTAAAGGATTTAACTAAAGGTTGTGGGTTTGATGCAGTGTGAATTGTAATATTAATTCTGTTTTGAAGGAAATTAAATGATTATTTTTGAATTTGCTTCTTTTATTTAT
>NC_051417.1:32196211-32196349 GCF_015228065.2 Penaeus monodon | reverse complement strand
GCGTTTCAAACGAGTAAGGGATTGCTCCAGTTTACAGTTATGTCGCATGGGCTTAATAAATGCTAGCGCTACGTTTAACAGGTTAATGAGGATGTTGCGAATGTAGAGATGTTTGTGGATGGTATCCTCATCCGTAGT
>NC_051417.1:32194935-32194999 GCF_015228065.2 Penaeus monodon | reverse complement strand
AATTTTTTACTATGCAATTTCTGACTAAAGGTAACTGTCATTGCCATCTCACTTGCTAATGTGG
>NC_051417.1:32194375-32194464 GCF_015228065.2 Penaeus monodon | reverse complement strand
CTGGTGAATGAAATATGCACCCAAATTGTTAGATGCAGTGAACGGTGAACGGTGATAAATAAACAGTGATAGTGTCGAAGACTGAATTC
>NC_051417.1:32193345-32193521 GCF_015228065.2 Penaeus monodon | reverse complement strand
CGGTCCTCCCATCAACGTACCCGTTACTATAGCAACCTGTAATCAACAAGTCGACAAATATAATGCAAAGGAAAAGACAACAGCCGTGATTCTGATTATCTTCCGCTGAAAAATTTAATTTATCTTTCTTACAAGCTTTCATCGTTTGAAGATGAGATTGCTTGCTTGTATGTATT
>NC_051417.1:32192873-32193285 GCF_015228065.2 Penaeus monodon | reverse complement strand
CTCCATTTGCTTGTGATTTATGTACAGGCGTGTGTTTGCGTGTATATGTTTTTTCCCCTTTCTTTCTTTCTTATATATGTTTACTGCGTGAATGTCATCATATTGTTTCTATATTTCTCAGGTTAAAAGCATTACCAGCATACATACGAAAAAAAAGACATTTCATACTTGCAATAACACTGTGAATAGGACTTCCCTCTTTATACGAATTATCACCCACCTTCCTATTGTTTTCGCTTAACACCAAAATCCTAATTACATAATTTCTTTACTTTACTGAATCTTTCCGCCACGTGCACCTACGTCAAATCACATATTGCAGATTGCCAGTTGCATTCTGTTCCTGATATTGCAAAGCCAAGCTCTTTTTTGCCGTGATTTAGCTTCGTAATCTTTACATAACATCAGCTAG
>NC_051417.1:32191904-32192012 GCF_015228065.2 Penaeus monodon | reverse complement strand
ATTTGAATTGCTGGATGCAGGTTAGGGGATGCAAGACCGTCTCTCGCATCAGCTGATTCCACATTCTGGAGTACCTAGGCAGAATGTGGAATCAGCTGATGCGAGAAA
>NC_051417.1:32190649-32190872 GCF_015228065.2 Penaeus monodon | reverse complement strand
TTACACAAGCCCCAATGAAAGAAAACTTCCTTTCCTTGAAGGCGGAAAGTACAGACAGATAGGACGCTTCGACAAGAGAACAATAAAGGGAAGTAAGATATCGCAAATACTGTACATTTCCGTCGCCAAAACGAGATTTAGAGCCGGATACGTAAACCCAATGGACGTAGGAAGGCCAACAGCTGCGTCGCGGTTGGAACGAAAACCACAATGGGAAGTGTGT
>NC_051417.1:32190067-32190288 GCF_015228065.2 Penaeus monodon | reverse complement strand
AAAAGAACTCGAGACAAAGACAAGATAAAGATCTGAAAGAACGAGTGCAAAGGAAGAGGCAACAGAAAGTTCAACGACAGAGTTCAACGAGAGAAAGCTCCTGTGCTGGAATTCTTGGCTACTTAGAATGCACAGCAAGAATCCGGAGCGAGATCTAAAAAGCGCGGAAGGAGAGGCACAGCGGGAATGAACACAACGACGGAGTATTAACGAGAAGAACG
>NC_051417.1:32188967-32189889 GCF_015228065.2 Penaeus monodon | reverse complement strand
GTTCACTGAAACGTAGGAGAAATAACAACCAATTATATCATGGATGGCAATGAACTCCTCGGATATCAGCGCTAAATCACCCCGGTCTAATCAAGTCATCGATATCATTAATTCGATAATTAATTTCCCTTTAGCTCAATTAGATTTGTGTTGAGTTCCGAAGCATCGTCGCTCAAGTCGCGTCTGTTGTCTTCATCTTTATCGAGTCTTTATGTCCAAAGATCCTTCTTCGTCTCATCTGCTTCCTCCTTCGCTTTCTACCCTGCTTCTCCTCCCCTTCCTTCCCCTCTGCCCTTCTCCCCTTCCCCCTCCCCCCTTCCCCCTCCCTCGCTCTCTTCTCTCTCCTACTTCCTTCTCCCCCGTCCCTCTTACCTCTTCACCCCCTCCCCCTTCCTTCTTCGCCTCTTCCAACCTCCCCCTCCAACCTCCTCCTTCAACCTCCCCCTCCAACCTCCTCCTTCAACCTCCCCCTCCAACCTCCCTCTCCAACCTCCCCCTCCAACCTCCCCCTCCAACCTCCCCCTCCAACCTCCCCCTCCAACCTCCCCCTCCAACCTCCCTCCAACCTCCCCCTCCAACCTCCCCCTCCAACCTCCCCCTCCAACCTCCCCCTCCAACCTCCCCCTCCAACCTCCCCCAACCTCCCCCTCCAACCTCCCCCTCCAACCTACCTCTCCAACCTCCCTCTCCAACCTCCTCCAACCTCCTCCTCCAACCTCCTCCTCCAACCTCCCCCTCCAACCTCCCCCTCCAACCTCCCCTCCAACCTCCCCCTCCAACCTCCCTCTCCAACCTCCTCCTCCAACCTCCTCCTCCGACTTCCCCTCCGACCTCAAGTCACGTGACATCCGGACGTAAGATATAACGGCAGTTCTTACGCAGCAAGAACAGTTATTTTTTGGAGGTTCTATGGCCAAATTAG
>NC_051417.1:32188140-32188688 GCF_015228065.2 Penaeus monodon | reverse complement strand
TCTTTTAAACCAGCCACCTCTACACACCTATGTATTAAGTTTACCCACAGATAGTCCATGCATCCAGGTCACTTTGAGCGCTGTTGGATTCCCTAGGACCTGGTAGCTCTGGTAAACACACTAGGGAATTTGAGCTTTATTTCATTCAAAGATAACGTGAATAGGTTAATAAAGAAAAAAAAATACTTCGATCAGAATTATCATCTACGTTAGCTTTTTTCTAGGATAAATATCTTTATAAGAGATATGTTTAAATAAGAGACAGTTTACGGTTAAGAAAATGGCGATAAAATAAGAAATAAAAATAGTAAATGGAAACTTTCTCTGAGTGAGTTGACAACTTGTCATTTAAGGAAAACGGGAACCGGTGACTGCTATGCTTTAGTCGTGATCAAGATCTGTTAGTGAGTGATCCTCAGATATGTAGTTGGAAGATTTAATACGTTTTCATTTACGTTCTGGGATTTGCTTTGTTAGGGGATATTGACTCAAATATGTAATTTAGCGACCACTAAAAAAGGTAAAGTAATTTAGTTGAATTCTTTTAT
>NC_051417.1:32187289-32187602 GCF_015228065.2 Penaeus monodon | reverse complement strand
CCATCGTGTTTTCTTTATCTATCTCTCCCTTTACAGTCCTCCATTCTAGTTAAGAAGCCTTGCAGTGTTCTTTTCCTGAAATAGTGCCAATAGTCACGCCAGTCTTTGTGTTGAATCATGATAAAGCGGTTCCTCACACAATGCTGGTGCCACGATGCCTTAGATGTAAGCGAATGAGTAACAGCCTTCGTTACTGTCACATCATCTGGATGTGGAAGAGAAGTAAGGTTCATCTCACGCAACCCTCTGTGATGGTCAATCCCTCTGCCGGTGTAACGGAGCCTCGTACTTCGGGAGGGAGAATGACCATGCA
>NC_051417.1:32186788-32186860 GCF_015228065.2 Penaeus monodon | reverse complement strand
CGCCTTCCTGTTTGCTGTTCCCAGCGGCTGCCTCACTTCCGGGCGGAATTCTGAGGCATGGTTGTTGTTCTT
>NC_051417.1:32186255-32186401 GCF_015228065.2 Penaeus monodon | reverse complement strand
TATGTATGTGTGTGTGTGTGATAATTTGTCCTAAAATCGGTCATGAGAGAAAAGGTTTATTATATTTACCGACCGCCGAAATGGCCTTTGCAATAAAGGGCACCAGAAAATGCAGAGGTTACGTAGAATTCGCCACACTAAAACGG
>NC_051417.1:32184851-32184962 GCF_015228065.2 Penaeus monodon | reverse complement strand
CGTGATATACGAGTTAATGAATCTCGGGCCTCTGTCCGGCGAAGGCTGCGGGGCCCGAGGCGGTTAGCCAGGCAACTGTAGCGCCCTGCTGACCCCCGCCGCCAAGGAGAG
>NC_051417.1:32184607-32184768 GCF_015228065.2 Penaeus monodon | reverse complement strand
ATACTGATCCCCATGTACACTCGAACGCGTACAAAATCAGGTGCACGTGAGATGTGACGTGCGTGTAAGTACACATAGAGAGGTAGAAATATTACGCACTCATTGGATAAGATGTGTGTGTGTATGCGTACATGTAGGTATAACCTTGCGATGCATACTCG
>NC_051417.1:32184239-32184372 GCF_015228065.2 Penaeus monodon | reverse complement strand
CCTGCCGAGCACAAGCACCGTCCGCCCAGAATAACGGAACGCGACGTCACAGAAACCGACGTCACAGCGGTGTATGGATGGTCACCTGCGAGAGACGTTAGCGGTCAGCAGGGAGGCCGGCGCTGATTTTTTT
>NC_051417.1:32184150-32184218 GCF_015228065.2 Penaeus monodon | reverse complement strand
TTTGATTTTTTTGCAGATTTGTCTTCCTCCTCTTTTTTAATCTCTTGTTTTTATTTTCGGTAGCAGTG
>NC_051417.1:32183806-32183904 GCF_015228065.2 Penaeus monodon | reverse complement strand
CAAGAACTGTAACATACAGACATACACTGAGACTGACATTCCTTGCTTCGCTATTCTTCCAACTCATGCAACACGAGTGCTTCGGGCTTAGAAACATA
>NC_051417.1:32182537-32182853 GCF_015228065.2 Penaeus monodon | reverse complement strand
AAGAATGGACATAGAATGAATGAATGAACATCTGCAATTTAAGTATCTATATATGCCTGCATATACACACATACGCATGCTACTATCCAAATACCCACACATACTGCGTACCTGCGTGTATGCTCATGTGTAGTGCATGTAAATACGTCCGGCACATACAGTACAAATATCAGACGAAAAAACAAGTATACGTAACGAGTATCACACGAAAAAAATGAAACGACGTGTATTAACATAACGGGATCGAGAACAGCTGTTTTCACGTCACAAATGAGGGCTGAGCTTAGTAATGTGCGCTAAGGATTGCGGGAAATTT
>NC_051417.1:32181915-32182051 GCF_015228065.2 Penaeus monodon | reverse complement strand
AATAACGGCAACGGCATCCATCCATCTCCATACGTACCTACTTGATACGGTGGCATTACGAACCCGGAAATAAGGAGTTATTGAGGTCTGACGGAGGCGTTACTTATGCGGACGATAATAACACGGCGTCGAACAT
>NC_051417.1:32181365-32181504 GCF_015228065.2 Penaeus monodon | reverse complement strand
AAAATTCTTCGTCTGTGTCACGAAGTCTATTGCTCCAACCTCGGCCTCGGGAGTTGGTCATCTGTCATCGAAAACGCATTTGTTCGTATCTATCGAGCGTAGAATTCCAGGAGGCAGTGATTAAGTGACGTTGCAATCG
>NC_051417.1:32180996-32181225 GCF_015228065.2 Penaeus monodon | reverse complement strand
ATCGCGTCTCGGTTCCGGAACGGGTCCCCGGTGCGAGTCATCCGCTCCGAGGTCCCCCGTCATCAAGGCGCTTCACACGTCGCGCAGGTCACGCAGCCACGCCTTTCGTTCCTGCGTGACCTGAGCGACGCCTTGTGCCGAATGACCTCGTTACCTGGAAAGAAAAGGGAAGAGAAAAGATTTATTTTGTATCTGTTGTGAATATTATTATGATTTTTTTGTCGGATGA
>NC_051417.1:32180549-32180674 GCF_015228065.2 Penaeus monodon | reverse complement strand
CTTCTTTTAATATTGTTCTCGTTTTTATCATAATTCCACCAAAGTCATTCAAACATTTACATGATTGCATTTATAGCTAATTACTTTTATTATAATTTCTGAATTATTTTTTCCGCTTCTCCGTC
>NC_051417.1:32179893-32180360 GCF_015228065.2 Penaeus monodon | reverse complement strand
ACTGATTCAAAGATGGAAAAATTATTATAATCAAATCGACATTCATTAAATAATCATCATCGCCTTTCCGCATATTCAGTATATAAAAGGATGATGAAATGATATTGAAGGTCATTATCAGAATAAGTAATGTATTTTTCTCCGTCATCACCACTAGGAAATGAGGAGGAGAGGAACTAGGAAATGAGGAGAGGACCTAGGGAATTGTGAGGAAAGGAACTAGGAAATGAGGAGGAGACCAACTAGGAAATTGTGAGGAAAGGATGTAGAAAATTGTGAGGAGAGGAAATGAGAAATGTCCCAACACCCGAGACATCTTCAGTGCCTCGTGTAGCATCTTATGAGGAGGTTTAATATTTCTCGTGTATCGTCTTATCCATCTCTTGCGTTGTGATATACTTCCTTTCAAATCTCAATAGAAATAGATGAATAAAAAAAACTGGCATCTCACTGTTAACACTTTCTCT
>NC_051417.1:32179151-32179692 GCF_015228065.2 Penaeus monodon | reverse complement strand
AGCCAAGTTCTCCTTTTTTCTGAGACTGTCTTCACTTTGACTCATGTACCGTGTTGTGGTGTACCTCATTTACTGTCTCACAAACCTCAAATGTACCGTCGTTATTCCTTTGTCATCATCCAACCTGGTTCCCTAGATTTCGGTCATCATTTTAAGCTACCTTTTGTTGTTAGTTTAATTACAGGGTTTCTAAAAACGTGTAATTTTTTTTAAAATATAATTCACACATCGGATATATCTCCCGTTCTTGATAACAGAAAATTAGATCAAATTTGTTAAAAAATATATATATATTTGAAGGGATGGCTCAGGACTTCTATCCACGATTTTATAATTATATAATTTAAACTACATTTACAATTAATGAGCTAACATATCGCTCCTATTGGAATAAATGAATATCTGATTGCGATTATTAACAATGTTAATAAAATTATTAAATGCTAATTATCAAACGTGATTAACATCATTCTTAGATGATATTCTTTCAGACTTTCTTTAAGTTTCTAAGTACCTTTAGTAATCCAGAGTTACCTGTCGT
>NC_051417.1:32178621-32179033 GCF_015228065.2 Penaeus monodon | reverse complement strand
CATCATCTTTACAGGTGTTCTAACATATCATCTTGATTTACAAATTATAAAGTTTAATTTGAAAGACATGTACCTGCCATGACATTTAAATAATCAGAATGCTGTTAAATGTTTGTTTAAGAATAAGTACTAAGATGTGCTGAGTTCACTTGGCGTTGAATTTATCGACAAGATTAGGAATAGTTGGCTTTTTGTACCTCGCTCCTGCATCGAAGGCTGACGGCGACCGCGGTGTCGTGTGTTGCGCCCGTGCATGGCCTCCCGAGCACGCGGCAGGAGGTGGCGGAGACACGGCGAGGGCAGCAGGTCGCAGCCGAACCGCGCTGTCAACGCCTCTCGCCTGTCGTGCAGGTGCTCAGGAGGGCTAGAACCTTATCGTATTCGACGCAAAGGTCTCCCAAGATGTGTGTAC
>NC_051417.1:32177659-32177872 GCF_015228065.2 Penaeus monodon | reverse complement strand
CTTTATGCCTAAGACAAGGTACTTTGCCAAAACATAAACCTATCTTCATCTTGTTGATTCAGCAGCTGACTGAAGTTGCTCTGCGCTCGTTGGCGAAAAAATGAACTGAAGCTAACGATCACTGATTCGAATTGCCTCGTGCGGTTTGAAAACGTTGCGGACCAGTTCGTGTTTTTTCAAATTAATGAATGGGCTTTGTTAACCGCTGCAGTG
>NC_051417.1:32175334-32175531 GCF_015228065.2 Penaeus monodon | reverse complement strand
GCACATGCTGTGGATAACACCGTAATGGGCAGAGAACTACAACAAAAAATGTCTTTCTTTCAGCGACGACAGTAAAGAAAAAAAATGAAGTGACGGACATAAACTGAGAAGGAAAAGGAATATGACATTTCAGCGCATCATGTTATCATTAAAAAGGTAAGCACTTTGGAAACGTCTCTCGTAGCTGTAGTCGATGA
>NC_051417.1:32174891-32175198 GCF_015228065.2 Penaeus monodon | reverse complement strand
AGTGTGGAATGAGAAGGTGAAAGCTAAAACGTAAAGGTTTCGAATATACAATCCTAATCATCAGTGCAGTGAATATAAACACGGAAATTAATCCAATTCGGGAAAATGAACTCTGTCATTATAAAATTCATGTGGGTGACAAAGCGAAAATTCAATATAAGTCAACATTCATTATTTCACTTACCTACAGTCACGTATAAAACTCGAGTCAAACATGTTTCGAAATTACAAAGAAAACCGTAAGATGATTATAATCCCTTAACATTGTGAACAATGTTACGGCAATAGAACTACACCGTAAATAGTA
>NC_051417.1:32174330-32174829 GCF_015228065.2 Penaeus monodon | reverse complement strand
GAGAGGATAAGTCGTGGTAAAAGATATCTTTCAAAGCTGTCGGACGCTATGCGGTCGTAACAACGTACTATTAAATTCTACGAACTTTATCTCGCGTTGTCCCAATCTAATTCGCATTCATGATCACTTTTGTAGAAATATAAGAATCCTAGAACAGCAAAGGAGAGGTTATTCCTTTCAGCATTGCAACCTTTCTATAGAAAAAGGAAGAAAAGCAGAAATTTACAAAGGAAAACTACCCATTATTCCTTCCTCACAAGAAGCACCAGATTGTAATCTCGAATTCTTTCAAAGTGCACTGTACAATGCATCTCAAAGGCGGAGCCAAAATGTTTAAAACATCATTATGAGAGCTGTCCTTGTTAGAGAAAATAACGTTTCCTGAAACTATAGAAGGGAAAATGAATATCGTAACATTGATATTTACAATGTAGGTCAAAGGAAGCCGCAGCAAGGTGAGTGAGATAACGTTTTGTTTTTCTTCTTCTGTTTCTTCCTT
>NC_051417.1:32174079-32174263 GCF_015228065.2 Penaeus monodon | reverse complement strand
CATTTTGGTATTATTGGAAATGACGCCTAACGAAAAAAAAACTGAATCTGAGCTTACCAAGCAGTAGAAAACATTATTCTATGAAAGTTTTCTTCTATATCCCTTTCTTCGCAAATTGATAATAACAGTAATAAGGTGTAAAAATCCAGGAAACGCAGCAACCTCGCCTTCACAGCGTTGCGAC
>NC_051417.1:32173448-32173538 GCF_015228065.2 Penaeus monodon | reverse complement strand
GGGGGGGGGGGATATATTGTATTCTCCCGTTTATTACCGATATTTCTCAAATCTCCCTCCCTCAATGCCCTGCTAAGTATCATGCCCTCA
>NC_051417.1:32172137-32173271 GCF_015228065.2 Penaeus monodon | reverse complement strand
AGCAAGGTTCTATTCGGGTCAAAATTTCCCATTTTCCAAGTGAAAGTTCGTACCCAAAAATATCAATACTCTTTCATTTTCTTTTTCCTTTTTTTCGTTGTAACGGATCTCGTACCCGAGAGACCAAATGGATACCAAGTATCATTAAATAAGCTAATATGAAGAGGCACCAAGGTTCACCACTAATTAAACCTAAATAAACAGGTACAGAGTATCATCACTAATTAAGCTTAAATGAACAGGCACCAAGTATCATCACTAATCAATCTTAAATGAGCAGGTACTAAGTATCATTGCTTAAGTTTAAATTAACATGCCAAGTATCACCACTAATTATAAGGGAACAACACTTATAACGACGTGAAAAGTGTCCTTGTCTTGGTAATGAGATTCACAAACCTTTGTTCACAATTTCCCATACGTGTTATATAAACTGTATAGATTAAAAGACCCCATTTTGATAAAATCACAGTCCTCCCCTGATTTTTTTTCCAACTGACGAACTTTTCTTGCACGACGGTTTCTTCCACGCAACGGCTCTAACTACGCTGTTTGGCCAAGAGACCTTTTCTGAGAGCTCGTCCGTCGGCCGACGATGAACGGATTAGTCACGTTTGTGTAACGTAATAACTGCGAAGTAATATGACAACTATATATTTATAATGATATGATGTATCATATACTTAACTAATATGAAAATATGATATAAAAAGCTACCTACAATAACTAAAATAACATCTCTATAATATGAAATAATAACTAAAAGTAAGACAAGAACAGGAAGATAAACAAGTCAGTCCTTTCCTAGTACTAACTACCGTACCACGTTGGCTTCCTGGTTATATGCCCCCTCGTGACGTAATTAATGTGGCTATGACGTCATCAGTGACGGTTCTCTGGCGTCACGAAGCAAAACAAAGAGAAAAACGATCATACTGATCCATTCTTCACTCTCTGTCTTTGGTGATCAACCGTGTCATTCAGTTTACTTGGTTTTGTGAACTGTAGGTTTATAAAAAAAAAAAATCTAGATAATAATACTAAGGAAAAGAGAATTTCCGGGAAGTCTAAGTATAGAGAAGCCATTCACCCATCACTTATTTCAAACATCAAGGTGCACAGTCAGCGTTTCGC
>NC_051417.1:32171990-32172111 GCF_015228065.2 Penaeus monodon | reverse complement strand
TTGAAGACACGCGTTTTCAAAAGGAGGAGATCAGGAAATGGAGAACGTTACGCCAGCACTGGTATTTTGCTGCATATTGAGGTGGATCCTATAAATCGATGTATCTATGAATATGTGTGTG
>NC_051417.1:32171405-32171905 GCF_015228065.2 Penaeus monodon | reverse complement strand
CTACAATATATGCACCCACCCACACATATTTAGACGCATTACAGCATTACTCTCTAATCTCCCACCAAAAATGATCGATAAAGCCGAAACAAGAAAAAGGAGAAAATTGAATAAAGAAACTCAAAAGCAGGCAGCTGCCCTTCGCTCCGCTCTCCCATTTCCCCGAGGGATACGTCCAAAATGGAAATGACTCTCTGACTGGACTGATTTCATGCGCCGATGTGACTTCCAGAAGCCATCCTTCATTTCCAGTTACGTGTGAGTTGTTAGACCTCGCGGGCATTTTGGAATCTTGTTCGGCTTCATTTAAGGTCCGTATTTTGAGGTTGTGGAATGCTGTATCTGTGTGAGGTGTTTTTGCCTTTGCTGTTGTTGTTGTATTGGGCAGGAAACGAGCTTATGACTTATATAGTTTGTTTCTTGTTTATTACTGGTTTTTATTATGTTTGTTTGGTATTATGATTTATAGGTTACCGTCGTCGATGGCTACTGTTTATACC
>NC_051417.1:32170366-32170973 GCF_015228065.2 Penaeus monodon | reverse complement strand
TACCTTACAATACACCCCACCCCTACCAACATCTCCACCACTGCCCACCCCCCATCCCCCACTCTCCCCACCACCCCCAGTTCTCACCCTCCTCCTCTTACCCTCCTCCTCTCTCCCTCCTCTCTTCCTCCCCCTCTCACCCTCCTCCTCTCCTCCCCCTCTTACCCTCCTCCTCTCCTCCTCCTCTCTCCCTCCCCCTCTCACCCTCCTCCTCTCTTCTTCCCCCTCTCACTCTCCTCCTCTCTCCCCCTCTCACCCTCCTCTCTTCCTCCCCCTCTCACCCTCCTCTCCTCTTCCCCTCTCACCCTCCTCTCCTTCCCCCTCTCACCCTCTCTCTCTTCCTCCCCCTCTCTCCCTCCCCCTCTCCTCCTCCCCCTCTCACCCTCCTCTCTTCCTCCCCCTCTCACCCTCCTCCTCTCTCCCCCAGAATGTGGCTCCTTCGCCCTCGTCACCGGAATCTCCTTCGCTCGGCGGCCGTCGCCTCCGTCTTGGTCTCCGTCGTGTTCTTCCTGAACAGGTAAAGGCTTTGAAGACTGCAAGGCCCTTGGTGGTGGCAGGAGGGGGGGGGGCCAGACTGTATGGAAGGGGAGGATTTAGCTTTTTGGCT
>NC_051417.1:32169591-32169875 GCF_015228065.2 Penaeus monodon | reverse complement strand
ACAAACAGAATGTATCCTAACAGTATTTCTCTCTGAATTCCAGCGCGTTCCTGCTCGACGATGCGGCGCCGCTGCCTCGGTCATCTCTGGTGACGTCCGCGCCCGCCACGACGGCCTCCCCCCTCGCCCTGCAGCTAACTCAGTCTCAGCCTCAACAGGACGGAACCAGTGACCTCAGGGATAAGCTGCCGTCCCAGGTGGCTTCCGATAAGAACGACTTTTTCAACCCGTATAAGGGGAAGGTGATTGAGAGAAAGGTTGTTAAGAAGATAAGCGGTGATGAT
>NC_051417.1:32168113-32169571 GCF_015228065.2 Penaeus monodon | reverse complement strand
AGTCGAGTCTATTGATAAGAAAGACTCAGGGGGATCTGGTGGGAGGGAGCCATCCTTCGGCTTCGTAAACAAGGACTTCCAGTCGCCTTACGACCCTCACGCTCGTAACCCCCTCGTGGAAACTTTCGAGAACTTTGTCAATGGCGAGTATGCAATAAATCCAGGTATGTTTCTCGGGGCGGTGGCAGCTCTACAGCAGTCGAAGAGTTTAAGTAAAGATGGAGAAAGGATTAAGAATTCGAATCAGGGGAGTAGTGGGGAAGAAAGAGTTAGTGTGCACAATGAGGAGAGAATCAACAGTTCGAAAGAGAGACTACGTGGTGTTATGCAACAGGAGGCGTCGGGAGGGAAGGACTTACGAGACGGAAGTATCAGTGACAAAGCGACAAGAAGGGCTCCCATAAAGCCGCAAAAAGAGAACAGTGCCTCACAGGGGTCGAAGCAGAATATATTAGGGTCTCTCCTGACCCAGATCGGCCCTTCCATCCTCGAGGGCGCGCTGTCGAAGGCCGTTCACAATGGCCAAGGCAGTCCTCAAGGACCACCACAGGGAAGCCCCTTAAAGACCCTCATCAGCGAGGTCGGGCCGAGTCTGCTGAGTGGAATCCTTCAGAACGGGAAGGGTCGTTCGGGTCCAGGAAGCGGAGGGGGCGAATCGAGCCCATTACAGTCCATCGTGAGCGGGTTGGGTCCACTGCTTGTGGCAGGGGCCGTGTCCCAGGGACTCGGTGGAAATGGTAGGGACAAGGATACCCAGAGTCCTATCCAGTCAATGATCAGTAACCTCGGACCGCAACTGATGAGCAGCATCTTAAAGCAAGGACTGGGTGTTGGAAAGGGGCGTTCTCAGGATTCTAGTCCCGTGGAGTCCATAATCAGCGGCCTGGGTCCTCTACTGGGAAACGCAGTACAGCGTTCCTTCCAAGGAGACAACAGCAAGAGCCCCGTAGTCTCGATCCTCGGCGGCCTAGGATCGAGTCTGCTATCAGGAATATCACAAAAAGGCCAAGGAAACGCCAGACGTAACGGTGCTCCGAAACTCAACACACCGCCGAGAAAAGGACCTGAGCCACAGGAACCGCCAAGGCAACGAGAGCAAACCGACAACAACAACAGATCTCCTTCGTCGGGATCACGCAACTTCCGGGAAGGAGAGGGTCCTAGACAGGAACCTGAAGGATTGAAGGAGGTTCAGCCCTCGGCCGGAGAAGGAGAGGAAGAACACCGAACAGGAACAGAAGACAACAACAACGCGGTATGATTTTTTTCCTTTATATGTTCTTGTTTTCTGATTTTTTATATTTGTGAATAGATTATTAGTTGTTATTTTTGTTATGTGAATAAATTATTAGTTAATTACTTGCTAGTTTGTGTTATCACTGAAAGAGTAGGAAATTAACATATTAAGAATTATTATGTTTGCTGGTAATTAAAAGATTAAACATATGAAAACAGATA
>NC_051417.1:32167544-32167823 GCF_015228065.2 Penaeus monodon | reverse complement strand
GATTAAAATCGTTTTGATGCGCTGCAGGTTTTTTTCATTACATTACATGGCAGTGTTATAATTATATGGACAGATTATTCTTAAGATAAATATCACATATAAAAGTAGAGAAAAAAGATGATAATGATAGGTTTCATTTGTCATCAACTATATACCATAAATAACTCTACTTATTATAATATAAAACCTAATAATTAATCCTACAAAAATATGATGAAATAAAAAAAATTAGAAAAAGAAAAGAAAAAAAAGTCTAAAAAAATTAACTAGTTGATTAAT
>NC_051417.1:32167050-32167514 GCF_015228065.2 Penaeus monodon | reverse complement strand
ACTTAATAACAAAAACAAACGAAATAGCAACTGCATAATAACAAAAAAATCTATCTAACTAAATAACAAATAAAAATAACAACTGAATGATAAAACTAACAAATAAACATAGCAAATAAATAACAAATGAAAAAATAAGCAAAAACAAAACGATGACAAATTAGATAAAAAGTTATTTCTCTAAATAACAAGTAAAAAAATTATAACATCAGAATCACACACAAAGAATAAATGAATAAATAAAATTAGATTAAAAACTTTATCTCAAATAAAAAGATATATATAACATAACCATCTCCCAAATAGTAACTAAATAAAATAACAGAAAAAATATATGAAAGAAAAACATTATTACACCCTCTTTCGAGCAAATAACAGATAACAACAACAACAACAAAAAATAATAATAATAAATAAATAAAATTATGAACCGCTGCAATGAAACAAAACTAATTAAAATGAGC
>NC_051417.1:32166536-32166735 GCF_015228065.2 Penaeus monodon | reverse complement strand
CCACCAATATAACCATCTCTGCCCCTTCCTCAGGCTGCCCCAAGCCCGCTGGTGCGACTCGCCGCCGGAAGCCTCTTGGAAAAGTGGCTTCCCGAGCGCCTCCGCGTCCCCGAGGCGAACTCGACGCGCGGGGCCTGGGAGATGGCCGTCAACCTCGCGCTCGGGAACCCCAAGGACAGGAACGGCAGGAGGAGGCGAG
>NC_051417.1:32166375-32166478 GCF_015228065.2 Penaeus monodon | reverse complement strand
TTGTGAATCGGTTTTGGGGGATAAGGTCGTAGTACATTTATGACAACAATAAGCATGAAAAGTCGGGGGTCGGGGGTAAAGAGAGGTACTGTGGATGTGTTTC
>NC_051417.1:32165689-32166083 GCF_015228065.2 Penaeus monodon | reverse complement strand
ACTTAGAATCTATCTCTGGGTGCATAAAATGTCACAGTGTAATCTTTAAAAATGTTTGCATGATGTTATACACAAACCGCCCTAAAACACGGATTATTTTAATGCTCTGGCTATAAATGGAAGCCTGATGATGGAAAGCGAGAATGATCAAACAAACGCGGAAAACATTGGAATTCAGAAATATCTTAACAATTTACAAATAAAGAAGCAGTCGATAGATTTTTCTTTTTCATTGATATTCGTTGGTGTTCTCGGTGTATTTTTTAAAGAGGAATAAGGAGGCTGAGATATAAAAAGGTATTAGTATATACGTTGATGTGTATTTTATTGTGACAATAATGTGTCGTTGCAAGGACAAAGGCTTCCGTGCATGTTTCATCTTTATGCTTTTATT
>NC_051417.1:32165020-32165347 GCF_015228065.2 Penaeus monodon | reverse complement strand
CCCTTTCCTGCCCCATTTAACTCGTTCCTTTGGTCACCCCTTAAATCCAAACCTTCCCCCATCAGTCAGTTCTGGTCGTGGATGAGACAGCTGAGCGGGTCGGACCAGAAACCAGGTCACGCAGCGGCCGACTGGATCTTGCGAGCGCTTGATAATCCTGCTCGCGCCGCCCACGCCCGCGCGATCTCCGACTTCTACGACGCCCTTACCAGAGTCAGCCCAATCTGCCAGTCGGCGGAAACTGTGGGAGGTGTCTATGACTGGAAAAAGGTGAGGCGGGCTGGGGGCCTTGTGCGTGCGGGGAAGGAGTGTGTACGTGTGTGTGTT
>NC_051417.1:32164376-32164839 GCF_015228065.2 Penaeus monodon | reverse complement strand
CAAATAAAATTAATAAAAATAAATAAGATTAAAATATGTAAATAAAATATATAGCTAAAAATAAATAACTAAAAACAAATGAATAAAAACAAACACATGAGAACAAATAACAATAAAAACAAGCATATAATAACAGATAAGTGAACAAAAACACATAAGAACAAATACATAAAAACAAACACACAAGAACAAACAAATAAGTAATAAAACAAACAAAATAAAAAACAAATAAATAAAAAACAAACGAGAACCAAAAAAAAAGCAAGAACAAAAAAAAAAAAACACACACAAGGACAAACAAATAAATAAAACCAACAAAAATGAAATACATAAAAAAAAAATAAATAAATAAAACGACCCTTCCTTCGAGACAAAAACAAAACAAAAAAACTAAAATTACATTAATAGAACAAATAAATAAATCAACCGAACCCTCCTTCAAAACAAACAAACAACCCCCCCC
>NC_051417.1:32163957-32164300 GCF_015228065.2 Penaeus monodon | reverse complement strand
CATAAATCAATCAACCGACGCCTCCTTCAAAACAAAAACAAAAATACAGAAATCACATTAATAAGCCAAATCAGTCAATCAACCGACGCTCCTTCAACACAGAAATGAATACACCAATAACGAACTGCTTTCACAAAGCCACGTAAGCCCCACGCCCCTCCCTCAGGACGTCGTGGCCGGCAGCCGGGTGGTGTGCGTGGACCCCGACGTCGCTCCCAAGGACGGCTGCGTCGTCTACTCCTTCGGCGTCGAGGACGAGTGGAGCTTCGAGGAGGAGATGGAGAGATACGGCTGTGAGGTAGGTCCTCCTCGACGCGGTGGGCTTATCTGCTTCTTGTTGTTG
>NC_051417.1:32163630-32163774 GCF_015228065.2 Penaeus monodon | reverse complement strand
TAATAAAGATAAATGTAATTGAATAAGATATTATAGAAACATCTTTTATAATAATATGATTAATAAATGTGTGCAGAATACAACACTATTCTTCTGCTCTTTAAAAATATGAATTAAATCAATCAACTAATGTAGGATTATAAA
>NC_051417.1:32163162-32163377 GCF_015228065.2 Penaeus monodon | reverse complement strand
AAGTCAGCCTTCTGTTGCAGGTGTGGGCGTTCGATCCCTCGATGGCGACGGGGAACCACAACCACTCGCGCAACATTCATTTCTATAACGTTGGACTTGCTGCTTCTAACACCACGAGGGACGTTCATGGCCAGGTAGGGTGGGGGGGGGGGGTTGGCGTGCAATGAGTTTGAAGTTGTTTTGCAGTGGGTGTGACTGGGTACGAGGAGAAAAGC
>NC_051417.1:32162658-32162943 GCF_015228065.2 Penaeus monodon | reverse complement strand
GCCATAAGTAAACAGTAAACATTTCAGTACCCCGCCCATTACCCACGCCCTCGTCTCTTCCTGCAACAGACGTGGAATCTCTTCACATACCCTGCCGTCGTGGCGAGGCTGGGCCACTCCAAGACAGCTGTGAGTTACTTGAACCTCGACGCTGCTGGGTCAGAGTGGGAGGTACGTGACCTGCTGTGTTTGGTGTGAATTGTGGCGTTTTTTTATTATTATTGGTTTGATGGTTCGATTATCCGTTTTATCTTTGTGGGATGGAAGAGACTGAGGGAGAGGGGT
>NC_051417.1:32162275-32162538 GCF_015228065.2 Penaeus monodon | reverse complement strand
CTGATTGACTGAATTATTTTATTGCCGTGAAAGTAAATACATAAAACGTAAATAATATTGCATACAGAAAGGCGCAAAAGTCAGCTGAATTTTACATCTTTTGCTGACATGCGAGCATAGAAATCTAAATCTAAATCACTTGATACATAAAGAGAAATTGAAACAGAGAGAGTAAACAACCACAGAAGAAATAAAATAGAACACGAACACTAAAGTACAAACTATATCATAAAAGTTGAGTTAAAGTACAGACATAAGAGACT
>NC_051417.1:32161465-32162197 GCF_015228065.2 Penaeus monodon | reverse complement strand
TACAAACAAGCATAAAGGGAAAAAAAGCTGGACAAATGCCCAAACAAACAAAATAGTTGTAGCATAAAATCTTTAAATAGAAGCGGCAGCATAAAAGAATATTTACAAATATATATGTGAACCAAGATTACATGCAATAACACAAATATCAACTTCAAACTGTGAAAATAAAAGACAGAAAAGCAGCAATAAAAAAATACAGAGAGTTAGAAAAGAAGCAATAACAAAGCCAAATACAAGGTGGATATAGATAACAACGATAGGCTGAACATATTTTAGATCACCACAACCATTTATTTCTTCAATGAAACTAGATCTCCAGACTGGTTGCAATTATTGAGATCAGCTGCTTTTTCATTGCATAGTCAAAATAGTTGAAAGGCGGGATACGTCCACACCTTAGACCCTCTGTATTTTGAGCTTTGCTAAGTATGGCATGTGTAGAAACCTGAGAGCCTCATGCACTAATCATATGGAAATTATTTTCCGATGAAATTAAGCAATTTTGCGATTTATAGACAAAAAGGCTAGTTTGAAGATCAAAAAAATCTTTTAATCTTAATAAATATAGTTCTTTAAAGATTGAGCTGGTGTGCTCATTATTATTCTTATGCTGATTCTCATCAGCATTTTCTGGGCTATTGCAAGGGATTTAAAACTAGTCAGGTTAACCCCGCTCCACACTGAAGAGCAGCGTATTATATGAGGGTAGGCCAGTGAGAGAGAAAGCTG
>NC_051417.1:32160702-32161185 GCF_015228065.2 Penaeus monodon | reverse complement strand
CTGCTCACCAAAAAAAAAAAAATCCTTATGCCCTTTCCCTCCCACTTCTCCCCAGATCCTGAAGGAGGCGATGCAGGACAGCCCTCACATCCTCACGAACGTCCACCAACTCGGGGTCAGAGTTCACCTTGACCTGGCTCTGATGGACCCGGCGTTGTATCAGGTCAACCTCAACACTCTCCGTGACCTGGAGGGCTACGGCTTCCAGCTCTTCTCGTCCGGTCATGAGGAAACGAGCGAAAATATATACTTTGATCCTTTGCCCATGAGGACCGTCAGCTTGACCTATGACCTTGTTTTCCTCCGAATATGATCATGTGAGCTTTTTTTTTTGACAGCAAATAAAGTGAAATGTGTGTGTTTTTCTAGATGTGTGTTTCTGTTTCCTGATTGCATTTTCGTATAAATATTTTCGCAAAGTAGAAGTGTTAACGCCATGATACATTTCACCGTTTTCCCCTATGCAATATCTATATGCAAATG
>NC_051417.1:32159853-32160280 GCF_015228065.2 Penaeus monodon | reverse complement strand
TGCAATGCTGGTGAAATCAAATAAACAAGTCGGCTCTCAGCGTGTAAATTGTGTGTTTGATGTGGATTAATGAATGAATAAATATATTCACACACAAATGAACGTCCATGCTTGTTTGATTTTTTTTGTCTTTTTACAAACGTAAAAGGTCAAACGAAAGTCATTAAGCGCAATTTCTCAATGCTCAATCTTTCATATAAAAATAATCGCCATTTACACTCAATTTCTAACAGATTTCCTGATTAGCAGACGGTAATTAAAATGATTTGACAAAGCATCAAACCCATATTAATCAACTAATCATTCCAAAACCAAAACAAATGATATTTAAGAAATAATAATTTACAAACGAACACAAATTAATCAATAAATCTCCCCCCCCCCAACAAATGAAATAAAAAACAATAAACCAGATTCCCCCCCCCCC
>NC_051417.1:32159627-32159793 GCF_015228065.2 Penaeus monodon | reverse complement strand
TATCATTGCGAAACGTGTAAAGAACATGTTTTCTTGCTTACGCACTTTAGGGACACATGGAAACACATACATAAAACAGGACGAGAAGCGAGGAAAGGCAACTGGACCCGAAGTGCAGATAAACACTTCAAAAAGGCCACAGCGCCTTGCGGACGGAGGCACGGGG
>NC_051417.1:32157720-32158423 GCF_015228065.2 Penaeus monodon | reverse complement strand
GGGAAGAGGAGGCGGAGGTGGCGTTGGGAGACGATGCTGGTCATTCGCTCCCTTGGCTCGGAGCTGTTCGGGTGTCTCCGCTCGCTCTCGAAAAAAGGAGAAAAAAGGGGAAGAGGATAAAGAAAAGGGGGGTTAAGGAGGAAAAAAAAGAGGAAAACAAAGGAAAAAAAGAAGAAAGTGTTGGATTAAGGAGGAAAAGAGAAGAAGATCAAGGAAAGAGAGAGAGAAAAGTGGAAGAAACCATTGAATTCTATCTGTTGTGAATTTTTCATTATTTTTTTTGTTGTCGTTGTTTTGCCGAAATGGAAGGATGAATATTAATATATTATTTGGTTTTATTTCTATATATATGATGTGTTCCGGATTTGTTAATTTCGAAGGACTTTGAGGAAATAGAACCAGAAATAGATCAAAATCAGCGACATGGAATTAAGAAAAATATCGTGTTTGACATCCTAGGAGAAAAGATCAGATTTGGAGGCTGTGCTATGGATGAATTCGTTAGTTCTTGATTTTTAGACATTTTTGATAAAGCTGAAATAATTACAATAACACCAAATAATGATGGAAATGGACTGAAAAAAAACCGCAACAAGTGATATATATTTTTATCTACAAAAAAAGTTTTCAAAGGTAGGTGTCAAAAAGTAATTTTGCAGGTTCCGTGTTCCCTGCGATGCTCTCTCTGTTCGCGAGCAAAGGC
>NC_051417.1:32155961-32156104 GCF_015228065.2 Penaeus monodon | reverse complement strand
TTTTTCTTGAAAAAAATCAAAAGAAAATAGGCAAGATGACCAGCGCTGAATTTTTTTTTTAGTGGATTGTATATTATAATGTCGATTGCGAAAGACTTATTGAATATACATATTGAATAAACATGCATGCACACACACACAGA
>NC_051417.1:32155667-32155856 GCF_015228065.2 Penaeus monodon | reverse complement strand
CTAACAGATAGAGAAAGAGAGGGATTGAAGAGAGGTGTTGACAGAGAACGACAAGGAAGCCATATTTCCTCATCATTTTACTGAAAAAAGAGAATGAAATAAAAAGATAAAATCTTAATAACTCAGCCCTCAGGAAGAAATAATAATTACCCTAATGACAGAAGCTCTATATTTAATTACAAATAGTAG
>NC_051417.1:32155096-32155594 GCF_015228065.2 Penaeus monodon | reverse complement strand
GATGATGATAAAGAAAAGGGAAGGAAACAAAGAAAAAAAATCTCAAACCGTAACAAAATTACAGAAAAAAAAACATTTGGATTAAATGAGTTAAGGCAACTTCCACCTTCTCATATTTGCGAGGAATCAGGTAATATCTAATTCCAGCAGCTGTCTTATTAATGTCTAGGTGTATTGTTTTTACTCTTGTTTATATGTATTTTTCGTTTACGTATTCATGTATTCGCCAAGAGATGGCTATAAAGCAAGATGGGTCTGCTTATCAATAAACCAGCAATATTTCTCAATTCCTGAAGCTAAATCAATCTTTTTCTTGTTCTTTTTGTTCTTCCTTATTTTGTCTGAACTCCTTATCAAAGAATGTTTATTAATTCCTAGATCTGAAAGGTTCTTATTATTCTTTTATAATGTAATGTAAAACGCTGTGATTATATACTTTTTCCTATCATTTTTGGCTGAATTGCTTATCAGTATCGCAAAGAATATTTGATGATTTAT
>NC_051417.1:32154488-32154618 GCF_015228065.2 Penaeus monodon | reverse complement strand
GAACTGAAAGCACTCCTATATTCAGCCCACATTCCTGATGACACGGACTGGAATCAAGAATGTGAAAAAAAATCGTGTACAGTTATGCCAACTTTAGAAGCGCTTTTTTGAAAGGTATTTAAATATCAAT
>NC_051417.1:32154040-32154411 GCF_015228065.2 Penaeus monodon | reverse complement strand
GACACCTGAATTAAAGAAAAAAACATTCCTAACATATCTGATATATAGCCTAATTTCTTTTCTTTATTTTCATTTCTTCTTTATCTCTCTGTGTACTTAGATAAGAA
The DNA here is from genome assembly GCF_015228065.2 of Penaeus monodon. Lineage (NCBI taxonomy): Eukaryota > Metazoa > Arthropoda > Malacostraca > Decapoda > Penaeidae > Penaeus > Penaeus monodon. Next base: position 32,154,304 of record NC_051417.1, on the reverse strand, counting down.
ATCCTCACATAACGATATTTTTCTTCGTGTCCCTTTCTTTTTCGTTTTCTATTCATTTATTCACTTCTCTTTTTGACACCCAAACTCAAGTAAAAAAAAATAAAATCTCATATGCAATTCACTTCCCTGGTGAGTCGTGGTGCCAGACGCTATATTTACACAACACACCAAAGCAGATGCACTTGGACTATTTCTCTTTCAGAATGTTCTGGAACCTCTCTGTCGTTAAATCATGAATAAATTACTTTCATCGCATCGTGTATG
>NC_051417.1:32153114-32153986 GCF_015228065.2 Penaeus monodon | reverse complement strand
AATAATCCTTTTTTATTTGATGTTCATTTCCTAGCACATTAGTGTTTAAGTATTAATGCTGGTAATATCATTATTACTATCGGTTTCTGTCTAGCTCCCTATGTAGACGCACACACGCACAGAGAGACAGAGAGATACCCGTCGAAACATAGTCATAAATATTAACATGAAAATGATAAAAAATGATATAAACTCACACTTTGAAAAGCCAATGCATGCAACCGACCACCCTGTGCATAATCTTAACATTGCTTTAGCACTGTAATTATTTTGTATGGGACTCTCATCCTCACCTCTCTTCACTCTTAAAGATAACGTGGAAATAACGATAGGACGGGGTACGTGAAATCACCGATAACAAAGGTAATGTGAAAAATACTAATAACACAGATAAGATAAAAACGATGATAAGAATAACGTGAAATTGCCTATAGCAAACCCGACGTAAAATTAACGATAAAAAAGATAGGTTAACGAATGGTTACTGATAACGCGGATAACGTCGATATACTGATACCAAACATACCGCGGAGTAACTGATAACAGAGATAACGCAGAATTACTGATACCAAAGATAACGAGAGAATACTGATAACAGAGATGACATGAAAATACTGATGTCGTGTATTCATCCATGACGGCATCCACAGAAATTCGTTCATAGTTAAAAAAAATATATATATTAGATATTTTTCTTCGACCCACAGATTTCCTCATAATCTTCGTTACTTAAAAAGACTTTATAATTTTTTTAAATGTTGTTTCCCAAGCCTTAGAGCACAGACTAAACCCCGGGGTTATTATTTTAGTCTAGGCTGCTTCATACTCGGGGTATGAGTTAGCCATTATATGCCCCCCGGGTATAAAATGGG
>NC_051417.1:32152741-32152977 GCF_015228065.2 Penaeus monodon | reverse complement strand
ATATTCCTTGTGCATTGTGCGTTGAATCCTACATGCTACAAATTTCAAAACTGAAATATTTATTCACAGGCACAATTTGTGGAAGCATTCTGTAATTAATAATTTTGCATACTGTACAGGCTACGACATGCATATTCTTGTGGCTAAAGTCTGGAGAAATATTTAATTCATGATGGTCAAAATTGAAAAATACTGATCATTTGTGAATTTTTTTCTAGTCTCTAGTTTTTTGGTGT
>NC_051417.1:32152188-32152565 GCF_015228065.2 Penaeus monodon | reverse complement strand
TTCAAAACAAAAGCAGTATTGTAACTATAATTAGTAGTATTGTTAATTAAATAAGTATCAATCTGGTCAGTAACGGGTGAACATTCAAACAACATTCAAAAGCACAGTGAACTGTTCAGAAATGAATTGCAAATATAAAGTATGTATTTGTGGTATTTCTGAAAGCAGCAAGATGCGCTTTTTACTCTTTATTTATTGGACGAATGAAGTGGCCTGAGACGGTGTCTTTCTGTTATCGCCCAAAAATATCTATGTTAGCAGAGCCGTGCAACTTGGTGCTTTAACGAATCCTATCATTGCATGCCTTATATCTGCAATTTAATTCTGACCACCACTTTGCTTTTGATGCTCGCTTGTTGCAGGCAGGGATAAAACTT
>NC_051417.1:32152056-32152126 GCF_015228065.2 Penaeus monodon | reverse complement strand
GTATATATCTTAAGTTTGAGTCTCATATGGTGTTTTATAGGAATTCAATATACAAGGAATATCTATAGTT
>NC_051417.1:32151717-32151973 GCF_015228065.2 Penaeus monodon | reverse complement strand
CCGAACGTATAAAGCAACCTAACCTAAATTAAACCCGGGTATTTTCTGGGATATAGTCTGGGTTGTTGCACCGAATTAATCACCCTGCCGGTCTAACAGAAGTCAAGAAATAGGAAATCGACAGCAAAAAGTTACTCAAACTTACCAATGATTTGAATCCAGTAGCTTGTTAAGATGGACGCATGATTGCCGCAAAAATGTCAAAGGAAAATGGAGTAATGAAATTCAAGTAGGAATAAAAGTTGCTTGCTTTCGA
>NC_051417.1:32151250-32151521 GCF_015228065.2 Penaeus monodon | reverse complement strand
ATTACCTCTCCTGTCATTTCTCTTCTTCAGGACAGTCACGCTAAAATCCCCGTGAAATGTTTACTTTCAGAATCCTCAAAGGAGAGTCCTAGCTCAAGACGTTATCTTCGTCGTCAGTTTTTTGCAATCTCTTATCGAGCTTCAATTGAAGCTTTATCTCTCGCAAGGTTTTCGCCCGGAAAGGAGTTAGGAAATTATGTCGGCTCGGAAAGTAAAGATGCAAGGTATGAGAGGAGGACATATTTTGAAAAGGCTGTTATGATATGATCAG
>NC_051417.1:32150912-32150977 GCF_015228065.2 Penaeus monodon | reverse complement strand
AAGATGCTTTGGGGTGCCTCAGTACAATGGCTGGTTGGCCAGTGAGAGTGGCATACGCTCGACTC
>NC_051417.1:32150185-32150610 GCF_015228065.2 Penaeus monodon | reverse complement strand
CTGCATGAACGCTGATATTCCGCTATTTCAACCAAAGGGAATCGTATTCAATACCAACAGATATGAAAATCCTCCTACACTTCGCAAACCCTACTGTGAGATAACACTCTTTATTTAAACTAGAAAGGGAAACAGCTAAATCTTAATTCCAGAATACCTTCCTAATGCTACTTATGTTGAAATACCTTACTGACGAGGCGACAGACATTAGAGCTGACATTACGTTTCGTTATAAAAAAGGAGTAATCCCTTGACCCCAATTACGAATCAGTCAACTGAAGCGATTCTGCTAAAACCAATCAGTGAGTGAGTTGCAAATGACATCAACTTCCACCAAACGCCATTGCAGAAAAAGGACGTTAGACACACCGATTCACTTCAGGGATCAAACACGAGAGGCATCCGAATGTAACCCAGTGAATGAA
>NC_051417.1:32150004-32150133 GCF_015228065.2 Penaeus monodon | reverse complement strand
CGTTTGTCAGTGTGTGTGCGATTCTTTAACATTCATGCTGTCACTCATCATCCATTTTACACGAAAATGAAGCGATTTCAACTCCCCAGTCCCACGGGGAAAATGCGGACGAAACAAAAGCAGAATTGT
>NC_051417.1:32148973-32149228 GCF_015228065.2 Penaeus monodon | reverse complement strand
GCCTATTGAATGGAGGAAAAAGGCCGCTAAGAAGTTGTTTAGGGCGAACAGTACAAAGAGACCTTATAATGGAGCCGAGAGGGTGTATTTATCAACGGGGAGAAAAGTTTTACAATATAAGATTACAAAAGAGGTTTTGGGAGAGTTATTGGAGATTACTTCGGTACACAGTGATAGGGGCATTAGTGTGTTTTTCTTCTTCTTTTTCTTTTATTGACGGAACATGGGATTTCTCTTACCTTTGAAGCTAGGAGA
>NC_051417.1:32146593-32147271 GCF_015228065.2 Penaeus monodon | reverse complement strand
AGAGATATACTGGCTTTTATCTAATCCTCCTCCCAAATCACGTTAGATCGAAGTACTGAAAACGAGAGGTATTTAGTTTTTTACATTCCTTTATCTTACTTTGAAAACAGATTGGATTCCTCGAACTAACCTAACCCCATTTTATTAAACTTTAAAATTCTTTACTTATCTCACATATAGTATGTGATATTGTCCTATATTATTATCGTTCTGGTGCTCATTACCCTGTCAACCACAGTACTGCTACTACTACAAATATTACTGCTACGACATTTTGCTATTACTAACCAATAATATAATAAACACTAAATCATATGTTTACTTGACTAATCACAGCCTATATATTACTTTATACTACTATAATACACTCTACTACTCTTCACTTTGTACTACTTTAAAACATATATTAAAAAAAGGGCGTCGTGCTTACAAAGTTTGAACAGAAATTTGCCATTGCCCTTATCATTTCAGGATATTTTATCAAGCCAAATTTTTAGATTTATGTATATAAACAGGTAAATGTAAACCTAAATCTGTTTGGTATTTTGGCTGGGTAATAGTGATTGAAATATTGATGATTATTGATTTTTCTTTTGTGTTCAATTAAAATACCTTTCCACATCTTAAAAAATCCCCCTCTACTTATCAATAGTATTGTTTTTAAAAATACATAAAAAT
>NC_051417.1:32145657-32146065 GCF_015228065.2 Penaeus monodon | reverse complement strand
TAGCTGCGATCTATCAAGGTAATGTAAACAATGTCAAACCATGAAAAAAAAATATATAGAAGTAGCCTGTTTATTATTCATTTATGTGACACTGTGAACATACACAATCTAGAGACATATGCTGCATGGTACAGAAAATCCACAATGCCTGCCTATCAGTATTAATAGAAAGAATCTGCAGATTTAAGACACAGATAATAAAAGTTAGAGATTTGAATGAGAAAATCGAACTAGGCATAAAAAAAACTCAACAGAAAGAACTCAACACGTTATTAGAAGTTTTTCTCGTATTTTGCGACACGAGGAGTCTTTTAAGAACGTCATATCGATGTCTTGGTGTTTATTAAAAGGACGTAGATGCCACTAATTGCGAGAGTGAAAGTGCAAAATAGTGATTTTCCTCTTTCT
>NC_051417.1:32145480-32145580 GCF_015228065.2 Penaeus monodon | reverse complement strand
GCCGGTGATCGATACAGATGCACACACAATAAGCGGTGTGTGCGTATAATTTAATGTATGCGTGTTTGTGATTTTGGCTAATGTCCAAAGTGCCGACAAG
>NC_051417.1:32145059-32145337 GCF_015228065.2 Penaeus monodon | reverse complement strand
CGACAGAATAGAGCTGAATAAAACTTAACTTTGTCTCTTCCTCGCAATTACTCTCCTGCTCTTCCCTTCCCCTGTCTCCGCTAATGCTTAGTGTAAGAAATAAAGGAAGATAAGAAGAGGAATTAGGGAGGAGAGTGTTTGACGAGATGGTGCCATGTAATCTGTGTTTTGGCCATGTTTGGTTTGATCAAAGTCCGATATTTGGTATTTCTTTTTCGTATCTTGCTCGGGTTCTCTGACTGCTGGTACGATTGTGGATCTATCTACTTGTCTATCTA
>NC_051417.1:32144487-32144799 GCF_015228065.2 Penaeus monodon | reverse complement strand
ATGCATTTCCTATATGCTCCTCTCATCTCAACCCCCACCTTACGCCTCTTTGCCAACACCTCATCCACATACTCTTAAAATCGAAACTCGTGACACTGAAGACAGATTTTATTACCCGTGTGAGATACGAACACCTGAGGTTCACGTGCGTTCATTAATTTCCCGGGGGAGAGGGGCGATTCATCCGCGCTGTAGAATCCATGTGGTTCACTGATGGATCGGGTGGAGGATATGGGCTGAAGATTCTAGCAATTCTAGTGTTGTTTTCCTTTTTTCTGAGTTTTGTGAGGTGAGTGCGTTGAATGAAAAAGG
>NC_051417.1:32144112-32144332 GCF_015228065.2 Penaeus monodon | reverse complement strand
GTGATTTCCAAGCTTCACTACTGCTGATCGTCACTAACAATATATATTTTCACTAATTGTATATGATTCTCCCGTGTGCATGTCAATAGCTGGCTCATTATATCCTTAATATTCGTCATGTTACTTAATGAGAGCACTGATGTCTGCAGCATCGAACATTATGTGCAGTTAGATGAGATATTAATGCTACAACTAATTTTTTGGTCGAACTAAATCGTTT
>NC_051417.1:32142171-32142914 GCF_015228065.2 Penaeus monodon | reverse complement strand
AATATAGATTCAAAATCTTAAACTTAATATCAGCCCACAAGTTCCCGTAAACATCTTACCAAAACACAAGGATATTCATAAACAAAACAGTACCTTCTCTCTCTTCCCTTCGCTTCCCTCCTTTTCCAGTATAAGAAGCCAGTCAGCTTCAAAAAACAACAACAAATGATCTTCAGACTTCAAATATAAGTCACCTTCAAAAACCATCGGGAAGAAGCAGCAGGCAAGTTTTCATCTACGAGGGAAAAATTCTTATGGCTTTAGTATCAGAGCAAAGGACAAGAGGGTTACTGTACTGAAGGCACTGGTCGCGAGAGTTCAATGGGGATCAATAGGCCTGGCGAAAAGCAGCATTCCCTTTGAGTTTGTTAGTTAGCCTTATTATGGCTGCAGTCTTATGTTCGTATTGCGGACATACTTCATCGCTCAATTCTGTCCCTAGAATATCTTGCAATAGTTTTTAATAGCACTTTAAAAACAATAGTTTTGACCTGTATCCTGGCCCTAATACATCTCAGGGTTATGTATGTGAGAAGAGCATGAGACTTTTAATCCTTTTTTATGGGTAAGTTGGTCAGCCATATATTCATCTTGCTAGGTTCATCTTGCTACCTAAGGCACCTTACAGACAGCTTTTCAATAGTCTTACTCTGTATTCTGGCTATACGGCACTTCAGGGCTCTGTAATTGTGGGTGGATAGCGTAAGATTTTTCACCCTTCTACAGGTCAGTTGATCAAAAAC
>NC_051417.1:32141896-32142064 GCF_015228065.2 Penaeus monodon | reverse complement strand
CATTCATTCCTCCTCTACGTCAGCTGGTCAGGTATATCTTCTCCCTGACAGGCACTTCGCGACGTGGCTTGTGACACTTATGGCTTGTGTATCTAAGGATGTTGTGAGATTCAATGTTGCGAATTCCTTTTTTTTTTATCTGCTAAGCCAACCCCCCCCCCCCCCGAA
>NC_051417.1:32141552-32141642 GCF_015228065.2 Penaeus monodon | reverse complement strand
GTATCTGTTTCGGCTCTTCTTCACTAACGCCGTAACCTGTAAAAGGGCTTTGTATCTCTCTCACTGTACGACATGTTATATACTAGAAAG
>NC_051417.1:32141254-32141426 GCF_015228065.2 Penaeus monodon | reverse complement strand
CACAGAAAGTTGTCAGTTTACTTATCACTTGGGTATGGAAGTGCCTTCATTTGCTGAAGAAGACATGGTATAGACAGGTGGCAGTATTTTGGTCTGTTGGGGGTAAGGGTTCCGTGTTTTTTTATGACTGATATTAGTTTCACTCTCAGATAAGTTATAAGATGCTTAGATC
>NC_051417.1:32141130-32141235 GCF_015228065.2 Penaeus monodon | reverse complement strand
GAAATATGATTATCACTGAAGGATCTTTCCTTCAAAGAGAAGACTTATGTCCTAAATGTAGACAGGGATGTTTATTCATTCCCAGATGGAAATGAATGAGGTACA
>NC_051417.1:32140667-32140887 GCF_015228065.2 Penaeus monodon | reverse complement strand
ACGTGAAAAAGCAAACAGAAAAACAGACAAGCAACCTGCAACATCAGGAAGAATATTCTAGAATCCGCAGCAATAACTCCGGAATGACATTATGCGTATTTCTCGCTCATATAATAATTACTGTTGAGCAAGTAAATAAAAATAAATTAATATCAGGACCAAAGTTGATTGACGTAAAGCTTGAATAATTTTTTTCACCGAACGATTACAATTATTTTAG
>NC_051417.1:32139799-32140098 GCF_015228065.2 Penaeus monodon | reverse complement strand
TCATAAGGTAAGATATAGAACTGACGCGTTTAAATGTTACACGCCCGGGTAATATTGCAGATTATGTGCATACACAGAGCAGTCAGCAGGCTGAAAGTTCACCTGGCGTATGTGACCTGTCGCCTGTCTTTTGCATAATTAACGTCTCTCCGACATTAGGTAATTTGAAGCTGTCTGATGTGAAGTTGCTGTTCTCCCGTGTAAGCTGCTTTTGCCGATTTTTCTTTTTCATTTGTTTGCGTAATTATGTTTTGAAGGATTTCCGTTTGCGGAGTCGGATAGCACGGGGAAGTCTTATG
>NC_051417.1:32139147-32139628 GCF_015228065.2 Penaeus monodon | reverse complement strand
TGACATTCCCATCCTTACTTCTTGTCAAAACGGCAGGGAACTTCCTTCGATGTACCTGAATTATTTGTAGCCCTGCTTTCATGTGACAATTAGCGTGTGGCAGAACACACACGCAATAGAATTTCACCAAATAAGATAAATACAGTTTGTTAAAATGTTGACACGCTAGCGAGAGAAATTAGGATTCTGATGCTGGAAAAGCTTGACAAATAATAAATACCTAATTACGAAATGGAACAAAATACTTACGTCCGTGCTATTGGTCTATATGTACTCAAAAATGTATAGGAAAAAGAAAAAATAAAGAAATACATTATCGCCAAATTCATTCAACAAAAAAACGTAGAAATTATGCAAGAAAACGGAGCCGAAGAGAGGGGTAACTATCCAAATCTTGTAGTTGTTGCTCCGTGGATAATTATTTCATTCAGTAATCAGTTTCTTGTTTAAGGATAAACTGTGGCCCTCATTAACTCAGTCC
>NC_051417.1:32138731-32138804 GCF_015228065.2 Penaeus monodon | reverse complement strand
ATAGATAGCATTCCTCTCTGTTATAATGAGGTCTGGAAAATTCCCTGGAATGGCAGGAATGGCTCTCTGAGAT
>NC_051417.1:32137909-32138067 GCF_015228065.2 Penaeus monodon | reverse complement strand
AACAGAGAGATCAATAAAACTTGGGAAACAGGAACAAAATAAGAAAACAAAATATATTTTTCTTTAACTGTATACCCCCCCCCCTCCCTCCCTCCTTTGTTTTCTCGAAGAAGTTTCCAGAAGAATCAGCCCAAGGAAGTGGTTGCAAAGGAATCAAA
>NC_051417.1:32137398-32137531 GCF_015228065.2 Penaeus monodon | reverse complement strand
CGTGAAGGGGAAACACAAGAAAAGTTAACAGAACATCGTTGTGCACAAAATTTTTCTTTGATGTTTAGTTTTTATGAAAAAAAAAAAATCAATAGCAGTTTTTTTTTCTCTCTTTTCGTGTTTACATCGAAAG
>NC_051417.1:32137297-32137374 GCF_015228065.2 Penaeus monodon | reverse complement strand
CAAGGACTCGGGGCTTTGTGCGGAAAATTGGTTTTGTTAAGCAAGATATTTTGTTGCATTAAGTAATCTGCAAGTAA
>NC_051417.1:32136480-32136558 GCF_015228065.2 Penaeus monodon | reverse complement strand
ATAACCTTTCCTCAATGCAATTATTCAACCCTCTGGCGTCAACGTGGATTCAAGTCCCAGATCAAAGAGCAGGAGGAT
>NC_051417.1:32136222-32136319 GCF_015228065.2 Penaeus monodon | reverse complement strand
AAAATAAAATCAATAAAACCAATAAGTACATTTTTTTGTCATTACACAGACGTCCAGCCAGGGTTAGGTTAGGTTAACAAAAGAATCACAACAGAAG
>NC_051417.1:32135661-32136097 GCF_015228065.2 Penaeus monodon | reverse complement strand
AAAGGAAGACAGACAAGTATATAAGCAAAGACAGTGACATCCCCAAAAGAAATCATTAATGTCCCTCTGTCATTAAATGGGATAATTATCATCCTAAAACCATCCCCATCAGCTGCTCGGACGAGACAGCATGACAATGTGAAAGACTTTGTATTATCACTAGAACTCGACCTGTATTTAAGTGTAACCTTTCATCACTGCTCGAATATTTGCGCTGCGAACTTTCACTGCTTGTGCATTCACTTCCGCTGCTGCAGTTCTTTAACGCAGTTCCCGTCTCGTTCTCCGACTTGCTTTCCCAGTTTATTCGCCGAGGAGAATTTCGAGATCTACCCTCGAGAACGTAACTTCCCACGTCGCTTTTGGAGTGAGAGTGTATGCTGCAGTTATGCGTGTGAGTAAGGTTTTCGCGGCTGGACAAAATATGTGTCCACGG
>NC_051417.1:32135206-32135530 GCF_015228065.2 Penaeus monodon | reverse complement strand
CCTCGATCCCTGCATTCTTGTGAATGCGACCAAGTGCTTCGTATTAAAAGATGTCTTGATTGCATGCAGTATCTTTTACTACTGTATCTGCATGTGTGATACGTCTACTAAAGCCCTAACTTTGCCCACAGTATCATCATGTGTTACGTCCTCTAAAACAATAACAATCTCTACACTATCCTCCTGCAATACGTCCTGCAAAGCTGAACTCTTGTACTATACAAAGTCCATCCCTGGAAGCTCCCAACGCCTGTAACAAGCGCGGCTACGATATCAAAGACACTGTTGGCTGGACGGACGCACAGCCACACATTGCCGGAGGTC
>NC_051417.1:32134333-32134732 GCF_015228065.2 Penaeus monodon | reverse complement strand
TACAAAACTGAATTTGCCATTCATGGAACTTGTATCTATTGAGTAATGAAAACATGTATTTATATCCATAATGGATGCGATGCAGTATTCATTACAAGGATGAAAATCCAGAAATAAGTTTTCCTTTCCATCGTATATATTCCGTCTCTCTCTCTTTATCTATTCGTATTTCAACACACACGCGGGCGTTTAAGCTCTCGCATACAGAGATACAGTCACGTTAATTCACACACTGACATACATACAATAGCCGTTGTTGACTTTGAAATTCGTAATGCTTAATGTATATGGTCTTGACTTAATTGTATAAAGGTACATTTTCTATCTCATTACCATTTATAAATTATATAGCTATAAATCTAGGAATGCAAGAACCCACTTAGTATCAACCTTTTTATT
>NC_051417.1:32133968-32134301 GCF_015228065.2 Penaeus monodon | reverse complement strand
CAATCCTCATTACATACTAACCCCGCGCTCTCTCTTTTCTCTCCCAGATCGAGCTTTCCAACAACACTACAGAAGGATGCCCAGAACGGTACAGCTCTGCCTTGCTATATCTTGCCTCGTCCAGTTCCTGTCAGTGCTCGTGCTTTGCCAGCCCACGGGTAAGTCAGACGACCTGCCTCTAGTCACGGGTGCTGTGTTGTCCACCGTTCGCTTTTCATGTTTTTATTCTTCTTGATCTTTAGTGTTTTCTTTCAATTATTGCCGTTGCCGTTGTTTTTATCATAAATGGTGATATCACTACTGTCATTGTTGTTGTTGTTATTATCATCAGTT
>NC_051417.1:32130691-32133919 GCF_015228065.2 Penaeus monodon | reverse complement strand
TCACTTATGCGAACGGGTGATGACCATGTTGCCACTTAGGGTGTTTTTTTCATTTTTTTTTCATTTGAATGCGCTTGCTGACACCCTTTTGCACGCTGTTGCTGTCTGTTAGTAAGCGCCCCACCTCCAGGAGAACATAAGATGAATTTCAGATCCGAGAGAGCTCGGAAAGGTGGCCCGCCCTTGCCTGAGCGAGCGGAGTCGCCAGCGGCCAGTTGACGGGTTACCTACAGAGGGAGCGCGAGTGTGGCTGGACAGACTCTGGTGTTCGTATTATCCGTGTTTTTTATGTTCTGTGTCACAGTACTTTTTCCGTAAATGAACTCGACTGTGGAAAGGGCGAGCGGTAGAGTAGCTGCACTCCAGCTACTACAGATCCGTGGTGGCGGCGTGAGGATAGCGAGGTTTTGTTTACCTCCCTGTCCGTGTCCCTCGTTTGTAGTTGGTTTAGTATTTTTCAGTTTTTGCTCTAAATGTTTCGTGGGGTCCAGGGTTTCAGCTTTACTTCCAAGATTTTCATAGTCTTTTATTGTTTTAGCAGGTTTTGCTGCCCTTTTTTTTTTATCTTTTACTTTAAATGTTTCATGACGACGAGTGTTTTTCAGCTTTACTTAAAAAAAATCATAGTATTTTACTGTTTTAGCAGGTTTTGCTGCCTGATTTCTTTATGGGGTTTTGTATCTTTCAAGTTTTAACATTTTAACTTTTCAGAGTATTTTTATTGTGTTTTAGTTTTGTTGTCTCATGTTTATTGTATTTCAGGTTTTACTTTTTTTCAATTTTGTTTTAGGTCTCATTTTCTAACCTTTGTTTTGTACTTTTGCCGTTTTACTCATTGTATATTTTGTTATTTTATTAACATTTGTCAGGATATGTGATTGTTTTAGTGTTTTACTGCTGTGGTGATCACCTATGGGTGATGAATAATTTGAATTAAAAAAGTGTTTGTGTCCGCCAGTGTGTCTCTACCAAAGTGCAGTGATATTTTTCAGTATGACGTGGAGGGTTGTGGGTCTGTCCCGTATAGACTGCGGTCACGCACCACACTGCCTCATGGATCACAGCCAGGGTCTCGACCACCGACTCCAGAAGATGCAGGCTCTCATATTGCCACCACCACCACCTATCTTATCGGGGACTGAAGCGGTGGCCCAGCCCTGGCCCTCGGTGCTTCCTTGGTGCTTGACACAGTATAGGCTGCCACCTCAATATACTGCACTTGTACTGCAGCCCCTGGTCCATCTACACTCAGCACATCCTGTAGCAGCTGATTTCACCCCAGTCTCCTCGTCCCAGTCATGGCCAGTTCAACCATGTGATTATGTCTGTCCTCGTTCCACCCTGACCAGTGGATGTGATGAGGTACCTGTTTTTTTGTGGGAAGACACCAGTCTCCCAGAGTCCTGGATTTCCAGTATCAAACTTGCAACCCGGCCCGCCACCTCTGAGGCTTACATCTACATGGCATGCAGCAAGGTTAACAGATATGCCTGGTTTGTGCTGAACAGTCCTGTATTTGCCTGCTTTCAGGACTGGGGGAGCTTTAAGGCTTGGCTCCGGGACCAGTTTCGGGCGTGGCAACGGCTCAGCATTTTTATGATATGCTTGCCCAAATAAGGATGGCATTAGGCCAGGGGCCACTGGACTTTTTCCGTGCTGTAGAGCTGGCAGTGTAGCGGGGCATGCGAGACCATCCCCAGGAAATTGGGAATACTGAGGGTCTAATGCAGCGCACCTTCCGCAAGGGGTTGCCTGGTTGGCTTTGAGGTCAGCTGCTTTGGCATGACTTCTCATCTGCTTGCAAGATGGCTGAAAGATGCCAGTCTGTCTAGGACTCTGTGGTTGGGGCAAAACATACTCTGCCAGATATACACGGGCTCCTGAGGATGGGACGGACGTCAAGTTTGTGGCTACCCCAACATGGCTTTTGCGACAGAGTGGTCCTAGAACTGTACACCCCAGGACATTACTCTGTGGCAAATGCCCCTGGTCTGGAGTTCTACGGGGACATTTTACCACAAGCAGTGCTGGTTGGTGGGACACCTTCGTCCACCTCACATGAAAGGGGTTCACAGCCAGCTCAAACCACTGCACCAACATCACCCCGCAGATGGTCTTTTCACTGGGTAGGAAATGGGTTGTGCTCCTGGTGTGACTACCATCAGATGGGGGGCCATCAAACCAATGATTGCTGGGCAAGGAAAGGTCGGTCCTACAACTGTGGTGAGAGGGTCACCTGAAAGCTGTGTCCCTTTAGCTAATACCATTCGGATGGAGTCTCCCGGCTTGCGGGTAGCGATGCAAGTACACTGGGAACCAACCACCCAGCCAAAACCTAGGTTCATTGGACGGCTCATGATAGTGCTTGAGGTCGCCTCACTGTTTCCCACACCCTTGTGACTGTCCATGGTCGCCATTCCAGTGTGTGGGTATTTAACCCATACCCGAATCCACTCAAGATACGTCCTGGAACTGTGCTGGGATACGCCTCCTTCCTGGAACCAGAGGAGGTGATAAGCATGGCTCCAGCCTCCTCAATGACTCTTGGCACCCCAGAATGTGAGGCCCCCTGCAGAACCCTTGATGGCCATGGCCATCAAGGGTTCTCCTAAAGAGTCAGAAGAGTTCCCAGGGGAGGGTGAATTTGTGCACTGTGGATGACTACGATAGCACTGCTGCTTGTCTGGAATCTGAGTATGAAGAGGACTTCTTTGTGTTCCTGGACACGCCTACCCTTGATGAAGCTTGCCAGCATGATGAGTTGGGGGCTGTCTGTGCTGCTGAAGGCCTGGCTGCTAGTGGTACTGAGGCCGTTGGTACTCCTTTTTCTATAACCTTCGGGATAACCCAGTAGGGGCAGCTATGTGAAGTATTTGATCAGTTTCCAACTCTGTTCTCCAGGGTGTACTGTACTACCTGCGGACTTTTCCTGACCGGGTAGTGAGGCAGTTTTATGTCCCCAAACACCTCCAGCCACAGGCACTACAACATGCCCACTGCCCTCTGACTGCTACCCATCCCGGGGTCCACCGTCCATTCCAGAACCTGCAGGGCGCCTGGTACTTCCCCAATATGCATCGCTTGGTGAGGAAGTACATGACTGGCTGCCATGCATGTTAGCAGCGTAAGGGTGTGGCAGGACACGCTGCAATGGAAGGGCATCCACTTCCAGAGGCCCCACTGGTGAGTGTCAGCTGACCTTATGGACCTGCAGGGATCAGCGACAGG
>NC_051417.1:32129095-32130433 GCF_015228065.2 Penaeus monodon | reverse complement strand
TGAAGGACATGCTGGCGGCACTGGCTTGGCAGGCTCCTTCGCAGTGGCCCACCCATCTGCCTGCTGTTCCCCTCGCCCTGAACTCGGCCATCCACCATGCTGTGGGGGACCTGCCGTTGTACTTAATGACAGGTTGTATAGCGCTCTTTGGGAAAGGCCTGACTAATCGCCAGATTGTGGACCCAGACCTGATATTGGCATGTCTAGCCCACTGGCTAACTGTTGAAGTGAGCCAGAAGATGCAGGAGGCCAATAAATCCCAGTATGACCGAGCTGCACATACCTCAGGCCCATAGGAGGAGGGCATTCTAGTCATTCATAAGGTCCTAGGGAACCGTGGACCCTTGGACGATTAGTGGCTTGGTCCCTGCCATGTACAGAAGCGGTTGGGCCCCGTTAGCTACGATGTTTTGGACCTGCGACTACCACACTGTCCCGTCAGGGTCTAAGCCAACCAGATACGCCCCTACACTCCAGCTGCTGAAGTGGACAACCTTGAGGAAGCTGACCAGGTGACTCGAAAACATTAATGGTAGTGGGGTCCTTGCAATTGGATTTTGAACCATGGGTCCTGGACTATCAACTCAAACTATAATGTAAAAAAAAAAGAAGAAATTTCTTGAGTGTTGTGTTGATATCTTCCACATTGTGATATTTTACTAGTCTTACGTATTTTTAATATTATCGAATTTTACACTTTCGAGTTTTGTAATATGGTTTTATATAAATTTGTATATGATGCTATTGGGTACTGGCACTCCCGGAGGTATGGCGTTTTCCGTCCCGGGAGAGGGGCTGTACCTCAGTACAAGAACGTACCCGGATTCGCGAATTCATATATGCGAACGGGTGATGACAGTGTTACCACTTGGTTTGCTTTTCTTCATTTGAATGCGATTGCTTACACCCTTCGGCACGCCCTGGTTGTCTTTTACTAAAGGCCTACTTGCAGGAGAACATAAAATGAATTTCAGGTCCGAGAGAGCGTCGTAGCCCACACCCAACCCCTTCACAGTGAGTGAGTGGTGGAATCGCCACCGGCAGCAGTTGGCGGGTAACCTGGGCTGCAAAGGGAGTGCGAGTGTGGGCTGGGCAGACTCTTGTGTTCGTGTTATCGGTGCTTTTTTATGTTCCGTGTCACTACCTGTACGTTTCCCGTAAATTAACTCAACTGTGATATGTGACCTAGTTGACAGTAAATGCCGTCGAAAATAGATATTGGACTCTCAACTCCTGTAGACTTTAGGAGGTAACTTTGCCCGGCTTTTTCGCCTGCTCCTACCCTGTAATTCATGACCCGAGGAATACTCGTCAGCTCCTGTAGAAAGGGCGAGTGGC
>NC_051417.1:32128523-32128720 GCF_015228065.2 Penaeus monodon | reverse complement strand
CCGCGCGTCTATAGCAGTAATCGACGCGGGCGAGGGAGGCGACTGCACCCTCGGCTGGTTCCCCTGCGTGTCCGTGAATCGGTGTGTGGAAAGAAGGTTCATCTGCGACGGCTTTGCGGACTGCGTGGACGGCAGCGACGAGTGGAACTGCAGTAAGTGGCCGGCGCTTTGTTGGTGGTATTACTGTGTGTAACCGC
>NC_051417.1:32127364-32127483 GCF_015228065.2 Penaeus monodon | reverse complement strand
CCCTAAAAAAAAAGTATTACCAAGCAAAAAAAAATCGAAATCATATACCCCCCCCCCCCCCGCACACACACACAATAAACAAATAGATAAATAGAGAAAAAATCATTATTGTGATATGC
>NC_051417.1:32126688-32126910 GCF_015228065.2 Penaeus monodon | reverse complement strand
CCAAACAAACAAGGGAAATGAATGAAGACAGAATTACTCAAAGAAGAACATTAAAGCCACAGAGACGCTTATCATACTTCAGAGGACGAGATGACTGCCGCTCGCCCGCACTCGCCGCACGCCGAGGGTCCCTCTCGGTCGCGAGGAAAATTGAAATGAAAGTTCAAAAAAAAAGTGAGTACAGTATTGGGCTGAAACATCTTAAATGCTTCATTGGGATAA
>NC_051417.1:32126377-32126507 GCF_015228065.2 Penaeus monodon | reverse complement strand
CGCTTGCCTCCCTATCATCCCCCCCTTTGTTTACCATAAAAGCAAACCTGCTACGCACATACATAAACTACTGTATTAACTTCTTTATCTGAGATATAACCAGACCTCCATATGCCTCTATATATCCAGT
>NC_051417.1:32126171-32126343 GCF_015228065.2 Penaeus monodon | reverse complement strand
TATTAGTAAAGGTGATGAGAAGAGAATCAGCGATGTGTTTTGGTCGTTCCAAGCACTCGTGCGATCCCATTCATAAAGGCTCTTGAATGAAGAATGAATGGCTGTCTCTGGAAACTCGTAATGAACGGAGGCGTGATTTAGGTCAAGGGAGAGCGAGGTGGGGAGTGAGTGA
>NC_051417.1:32125727-32126033 GCF_015228065.2 Penaeus monodon | reverse complement strand
CGCGCCAACGTGAACCGACTAATCCCCATTAGTTGCCTTTCACAACCCTACAAAGGCGAAGAGCGTTATCTATGAATCACCGCTTTGTGTGAATCTGATTCGCCTTTGGTTTCGAGAGTTGCCGGGCCTTGAAGCTCTCGACTTTAAGCCATTAGACATCCAATTAGCTTTTTAGGGTTGGATTCTCGAGTTATGGATGTTAGTTTTCATAATGTTAGATCCTCAAAGTCATAATGTTGACCGTTGACTTTATGATGTTAGATTCTAGACCTTTTGATGTTCGACACTTGACTCTAATGTCGAATT
>NC_051417.1:32125082-32125652 GCF_015228065.2 Penaeus monodon | reverse complement strand
GGTTAATCACGTAAAAAAAAGAAAAGTAAAAAGTATTGACTAAATATAACGAAACTGAGAATGGGATTAAGATAGTGAAATGGAGAAAGGATTTTTTTTTCAAGCATACCATTACTGATCTGGAGAAATGCGCATACAAAAAATAATGCTTGAATGGATATTCCCGAATAATGAAACAAAAGTTCACTTAATCGCACTTGAATACGATTGGTTTAAATGGAAGAAACCTGAGCTGGATTCTAATACACAGAAGAAACATTGCCATATAAAAGTAATGTATAACTAGGCTGGTAGTGCATAAGATATTACAGTTTTTTTCATGAGTTACATATTATCATTCTACATCCATCTACCTGCCTTAGGGAAAGTGTGACATTTTTAAAGAGGAGTGAGCTGGGTAATTGTCATATGTAATTGTCAATAGAAATGACTAAGTAATTTGTCTTAAACATATCTATTGACCAATTTGCATTTCGTGGATGACAACCATTGCAGGATTTCCTGAATTTGATTAGGCTGTTTTTACTATGGATCAAAGTACGGGTCTTCTGTATTCTTCTGGAATGTCTG
>NC_051417.1:32124842-32124917 GCF_015228065.2 Penaeus monodon | reverse complement strand
TGTACATGTAATAAACATCATTCACGAGTGACCGAATTTAGCGTCAAGTGAATTAAGTGCCAAATGAATTCCCTT
>NC_051417.1:32124741-32124810 GCF_015228065.2 Penaeus monodon | reverse complement strand
CGAGTTGGAGGTCGGTGTCGATCTCTTGGGGCGTCTGTGTTAACGTTGTCGAGGTAGAAAGAGGAGGGG
>NC_051417.1:32124114-32124356 GCF_015228065.2 Penaeus monodon | reverse complement strand
AGGGATTTTCAACGAGAAAACATGATGTGAAGGCTTTCATGGTGCAGAAAATTATCATGATTTAAATAAATACCTTTTAGTCTCCATCACACGCTATCCTAGTTAAATATGAAAGTACCAAAAAGGGTCGCCAGACTTTGATCAAAGGCTACGTCTCGCGAGGGACTTAGATATTCCTGTAAATATGTACGTGTGTGTGGGACGCATGGATAGGGAACCTGTTTGCTTGTAAAGAAGGCATG
>NC_051417.1:32122572-32122715 GCF_015228065.2 Penaeus monodon | reverse complement strand
TATACAACATTAGATACCATCGTAGCGCTTTAACTAACCAATCCCAGACCCTGTTTGCGAATCCGATGATGGAGCATAGACTTCGGATAAAGATGTCTGTAACTAATATATTGTCCATTATAACGTCTGCTCTTGAAGTTTAC
>NC_051417.1:32122084-32122498 GCF_015228065.2 Penaeus monodon | reverse complement strand
CCCAATCAACGCCAAGGTGATGGTTCGAGCGGTGCTATTCGTACGGTAATGGGGAAATGCCAGCTTAAACCCTATTGCCTTCATACTCCAGCTTAAACCCTATTGCTTTCATACTCCAGCTTAAACCCTATTGCTTTCATACTCCAGCTTAAACCCTATTGCTTTCATACTCCAGCTTAAACCCTATTGCTTTCATACTCCAGCTTAAACCCTATTGACTTCAGAATATTATGGGTTTCGAGAGATTTGATACGACCCGAACACCTTGATATACAAGTACGAAATCTACCAAATGGCATATATATATATATTTTTATTTTTATTTTTAGAACTACTCACCTTGTCATAGTTATCATTATCACTTTAAAATCAACTTCAGTACTTAAAAGAAAATATTAAAAGGATTCCTTTGTG
>NC_051417.1:32121664-32122014 GCF_015228065.2 Penaeus monodon | reverse complement strand
ACACGTAGAGGACAGGAGAGAAGCAACGCGTGGAAATATCGTATTACACATTTATGCCAATACTCGACACTGAAGATTCTTATATGCCTGCCTTTGTGCAAGAACAGTCTGCTAATACCTTCAAAGGTCTTATTCAAAGAAAATGGGGTGAATGTCAAAGGGGGGCCTTATGTAATTTTCATATCAGTCACACGAAAAAATGGAATCGGGGGGGGGGGGGGTATGGAAAGATGACCCGGAAAAGGAAAACAGCAAATCATGATGATATAGAAAATGTAAATTATAATGATGATAATAAAATATTAGTGATACTAATGGGGATGATTGTTTCCGTCATTCTCCACATCAAT
>NC_051417.1:32120739-32121408 GCF_015228065.2 Penaeus monodon | reverse complement strand
GTTTTGACACCCGCCTTTTATGAGGCAAAAAAAAAGTTAACAGCCAGGAATAACGTCTCCTCCTCCGTATTTTCAGCCGATTATCACGTCGACGACTTCGTTGACATGCTGTACCGCAAACGCCCGGACGAAGACTCCGAGAAGCGAATCGGACAGTGCGGTGAGTGAAGTAACCTCATTACCTGCTTGCTGATTCCTGTGTTAACTTTTCGGACGATTATTTTGGTGTGTGTGTGTGTGGGGGGGGTGTTGTTGTCTTGATAAAATAGTATTGATCTGTTGTCTTGCTTCTTGATAAAATATTGTCTTGGTAAAACAATATATGATATATTATCTTGATATCTTGATAAAGTGGTATCGACATCTTGATAAAGCCATATTGATATCATTGATATGCTGTCTTGCTAAATATATGAGTAATTACCTTAATGTCTTGATGAATATATGAATAATTACGCTGCTCTTCCCTCCCTCCCCCTCAGAGTTGGGCGATCCTCCGCCACAGTGCAGATGCGCGGACTACAGCCTCTTCTGCGAATCGCGAGGACTCAAAACGCTGCCGAAGCCTGTTCCGGCTTCTGCAGAATACTTGTGGGTTTTCTAGCCTGAGCGCCCGGGGCTGGATGGGTGTATGCGCTCGTGTGTATGGCTGCATTTGTGTACAGTGCT
>NC_051417.1:32120110-32120285 GCF_015228065.2 Penaeus monodon | reverse complement strand
CACTGGCTCGTGCCGAACAGGATAAGGTTACATGTCTGTCATAAATCCACGTTACCAGATCACGAACTCTTCAACACTTTCCGCAATTAATCCATAAAATACTCTTCCTACCACACTTACAATCCAATGAAAACTTCTGCACGTAAGGCTAGCACGGCGAATCACGGTTGATAAG
>NC_051417.1:32119805-32119937 GCF_015228065.2 Penaeus monodon | reverse complement strand
CTTTTCCACGCGTCTCAATTTCTCTTTTCAGAGACATCTCGGGAAATACGATAGATGTTCTGGATTCTTCCAGCTTCTCCCCGCTGCCGGAACTGAGGGTCCTGTAAGTTTTGCAAGACACGATCTTTTTCT
>NC_051417.1:32119501-32119765 GCF_015228065.2 Penaeus monodon | reverse complement strand
CATGTACGTGCGCGCGTGTGTAAGCGTAAGTGCGCCCAGGTGCTCTCAGCGCATGAGTTGTGGCAGGCAATGCAGGGGGGATACAGGTGCATCCGTTTTTCACTCCTGGTAAATTGGAAGCACTCATTCTACTTGCACAAGCGCGCCAAGCACAAATGCATACTCTCCTCCCCTCCAAAACAGAAGCATATATATTGTATTCTTTCGTTGTGCACCAAATGGCCAGCGCTGGCACGAGGAAGACGCGTTGCGACTGCGCTGTTT
>NC_051417.1:32118816-32119038 GCF_015228065.2 Penaeus monodon | reverse complement strand
GTGTACTTTTGGACTTTTTTTGATAAGCCGTTGATATAGATTAGTCCATCCATTTCCGGCTTCCAGTATAACGCATTTTTTCGCAGGCAATTTTGTTTAGATTTTTTCTGCGGTTTAACAATTTCAGTTGGAACACTTTTTACTGATTTAAACGGAGTTAAGCTCTAGCCAACAATTAAATTCGCAGCAGCATTTTACTTCATTTCAGCCAATCGGTGTTCG
>NC_051417.1:32118226-32118309 GCF_015228065.2 Penaeus monodon | reverse complement strand
TTCAATGCTGAAACGACGAGTACCAATATTGGAAGCCATATCAAAAGAGCCAGCATCAACTCTTCCCTGAAAGGTCAATAGTT
>NC_051417.1:32117941-32118162 GCF_015228065.2 Penaeus monodon | reverse complement strand
CTTAACGTGTTTCCAAAATAAATTACCTTAGAGAATTCCTTAATTGTATATTTGCTTTTAATTATTCACTTCCTCTTCATTCTGCCGTTTTAACCAATCTTTAGAATTCAAATGAGATTGCTTGGAGCAAATGTTTGGCTTGTAAATTAATCGACACCATTAAAGCAGCCACCGCGCAAAGGCCTGATGATTCGTTAATTAATAAGAAATTGTCGTTAACT
>NC_051417.1:32117638-32117796 GCF_015228065.2 Penaeus monodon | reverse complement strand
CTCGTCAGCTGACATTTCATAAGCAGCACTTTAAGCAGTGGTTGGCTTTCTTAGAATTCATATATACAATATTTCTATTGCTTTACATCACTGTATTGTCATTTTTCTCAGCAGAAAGTCAGCGAATCGAACACTTTAGAGTCTAGGTGAGTTGCAAG
>NC_051417.1:32117427-32117564 GCF_015228065.2 Penaeus monodon | reverse complement strand
GTTTTGACGGAGGTTAGACTAAAAAATCTTTAAGTAATGATATCCTAGGAATTCGCGCATATTAGTACTGCAGTTTAATAGAAGGAATAATAATATGGTATAAAAAAAAGTTTTTTTTTCCTAATTTTCTTCGCGAC
>NC_051417.1:32115034-32115834 GCF_015228065.2 Penaeus monodon | reverse complement strand
CAAACTTAACGGATTACGTAAAATGCACAATCAAGGAAGGAAATCCGAGATTGCCCTAACAGACCAGCCTACCGACCGCCATTCAGAGAGCAGACCACGACGTCGCTTCAGGAATTCAGACAGCGTGACTCTGTCCTTTTATCCGGAATCCAATCTATATCCAATCCGTTGTGATGAGATTATACTGTTCTGTTGAATCTGGAATCGGGGAGGAAAATGAAGCCGTCTCCTCTGTTTGAATGGTTCCGTGCTTAATTTTGGTCATAATGTGACGTTAGGGTACACATACTTAACTTTTTTTTCTCTAAATTTGGAACTTGATGTCGTTTTTTTGGAATATTGACTGTTGAATTATTCAAGGCAAATATCATCGTTTTAAAGCATATGATTAGTTGAATGGACTCGAATCGTGATGAAGATATAATGTAATTAGTAATTTTTTCAGCCGTCGTTTTGTAGACAGAAGTTAAAAAAATCGAATGATCCTCAATTAAATGCTAATAAGCTTTAGTAATGCTGGGTACATATTAATACATTTTACGTTTTTAATCAGGGAGTCGCTCTGACTGAATATCTCGATAAATTATAATACTCTCATAATCATATATATATTTTTTTTCTTCGCTTTTTTCTAGTGTTATCAGTAGCAATATATATGTTAAACATCCTTATATGCATCTAGTGTTCAGGAATTTAAACGACAAATTTGTTAGCCATGCCTATTAGCCTTTTTTTCTTTGTTATGTTAATATAAGCGATATATATGCTAATCAGATGCATCTAAAATATAGACATCAACT
>NC_051417.1:32113654-32113801 GCF_015228065.2 Penaeus monodon | reverse complement strand
GAACTCCTTACTATTTCTCCCCCCCCCTGCAGTGTCGTGATCCATGCGGGCGTGACGGCGCTTCGCAAGGGCGTCTTCTCATCCATGGGCGAGATTGAAGAAATGTAAGTAGATATTTCCGTTGCTTTTTTTTAGTGAATAGCTGTT
>NC_051417.1:32113210-32113459 GCF_015228065.2 Penaeus monodon | reverse complement strand
CGAATTTTGTACTCGTAGTATTTATGACAGAATATCATACCAGGATATTAAACCAGACTATCCCCCCCCCCCGCAGACACCTGACGGGGAACAACCTCGTTACTGTGGAGAACGGCACGATGGACGGCACGCGATCGCTCTCGCACCTGTACGTAGCATTTCTCGTTTCGTGTGATTCAAAAAGGATTTTTTTTTTGTTTGCCTACGAAATCTCTTGTTTTTCTTAAGAAATGTATGTAATTTTTGCAA
>NC_051417.1:32112915-32113021 GCF_015228065.2 Penaeus monodon | reverse complement strand
AGTATTCAGATTTTCCGATTTTTACTATATATTGTAACATTTCTGTTCCATGTGTATTTTCGCTGCATTTGTATATTTATGAGATAGTATTTGATGGAACACACAC
>NC_051417.1:32111969-32112414 GCF_015228065.2 Penaeus monodon | reverse complement strand
CCAACTCTAATCTCCTCCCGAACCGAGACCTTGCGCTCCCCCGCAGTCAGCTGAGCAGCAACAACATCTCCAGCATCCCTGACGGATTCTTCCTCCAGAACGTGCGACTCACAAGGCTGTAAGTATCTTTTTGATGTATCTTTATTTTGTAACTTTTTTTGTATCTGTTGTACCTGGTTATCGTACTTTTTAAGCGAGTTTTTTGTATTTGGCGCACCTTTTTAAAAAGTACTTTTTAAGTGAGGTTTCTGTTTGTATGTTTTGCTTTTTTTTTTAATAACTTTTTTCTTGTAAGTATCCTTTGCACATTTTTGTCTTTTATTTTTTATTATTTTATTATCATTATTATCATTATTGTTATTATTTTTTTTTTTTACTTTTTCTATCACTGGGATTAGGAAATATTGCATGTTTATTAAACCTTTCATTCGCAGTCTTAGCTGTG
>NC_051417.1:32110737-32110938 GCF_015228065.2 Penaeus monodon | reverse complement strand
ATTTAAAACTATCCTTCATGTATACAAAAATGGTGTTTCAAAGAATCATTAGTCATTATGGCAGCTGGAATAAACCTTGTTATTCTTATTTGACATAGTTTATTTGTGCATGTCTATTGTGAAAGTCAAATGGTCATAATGTTTATGCAATATGTCTTTTGACATTTAGCCACTCAAAGTTCACGCGGCAGGTAATGTAGA
>NC_051417.1:32109763-32109893 GCF_015228065.2 Penaeus monodon | reverse complement strand
GCTAAAGGCAAGGACAGCAAGGATAAATCAGGACTAAGTTACGAGAGTGATTTTTCAAGCTCTAATCGATTCTATCCTGTCTCGTCTCATTTCTGTTATACGCTTTCCTCCGCCCGACTTTCCAGTCTGT
>NC_051417.1:32108859-32109074 GCF_015228065.2 Penaeus monodon | reverse complement strand
CCCGTTTCTCGTACACACAAGTACATGTTTCCAAAATGCCTCCACGCAAACCACATTGAAAATGCATATCAAACTTTAAGGCAGTGTCAAGATTCAACATAGAATTTTTTTAGGAATTTAGTGTATCGTATTTGGCGACATTTGAAGTCTTTTTGCAACTTGTGAAGAGACGTGTTTCTGTACTCTGCGAAATTCTGTAATTTTTGATAAAGGAT
>NC_051417.1:32108330-32108574 GCF_015228065.2 Penaeus monodon | reverse complement strand
TTGCCGGGGGGCTATTTTTTTTTTATTTTGCTTCTTTATTATCGTAACAATCTACAAGTTACTCTCAACTTCTTCCATTCCTTATATCTCTTCCTATCTTACATTACCTGAATAGTGGAAATGACAAAATCGTGATAAAAGTGAGAGCGAGAGAAAGTGCGTGGACGCTCGGTCTTTCCGCCAGTGAGGAACGGTTCTGGTTGATTTCTGAAATTCACGTCTTTATCCGATTTCTCAGCATGAA
>NC_051417.1:32108183-32108289 GCF_015228065.2 Penaeus monodon | reverse complement strand
CTTAAGGAAAATCCTGTCATCTAATTGGCTTGACTTTATGGAAGTCCTTCGTAAAACCGACTTGCATTTACACAGTACCATGTACAAATAACGGGAGACGCGACGG
>NC_051417.1:32107925-32108058 GCF_015228065.2 Penaeus monodon | reverse complement strand
CTGTTGAAGACTTTGAGCCACTGTAGTACATGCTGTAGGGCAATGTGCCTGTTTCATTTTATGTAACCACATTACTGAACCACCACATTTAAGTCACTTCCTGTCTGTACGTCTTCTCTTATACAGCTTTGCA
>NC_051417.1:32107744-32107862 GCF_015228065.2 Penaeus monodon | reverse complement strand
AATACCCAAGTGTCACTACATTTCCGCACATCGCCAAGCAAAGCACTACACATATATGTACAGTAACTACGCTTTCACACCAGTACACCTATGCCATATATCACTGCCCATATCACTG
>NC_051417.1:32107019-32107663 GCF_015228065.2 Penaeus monodon | reverse complement strand
AAGCTTTACTAATACTTATCATAATTATGCCGCATTGCACCTGTGTCACTAGATCTCACCACAAACCTCACCACACAATAATCACCATAACAGTCGATTCAGAACCTGTCTTGGAAGCGAGTCTGTAGAGGCGAAATTGGCTTCACATCATAAACATAAATCGAAGGTCATACCTAAGTTTTCATACCTAATTTGTGTTCAGATTCT
The DNA here is from genome assembly GCF_015228065.2 of Penaeus monodon. Lineage (NCBI taxonomy): Eukaryota > Metazoa > Arthropoda > Malacostraca > Decapoda > Penaeidae > Penaeus > Penaeus monodon. The sequence continues at coordinate 32,107,456 of NC_051417.1, read as the reverse complement.
CGTTGAATAATTTTTTTTTTCAAGAAAGTAAATGTTTGTTTCCAGACAGAACTGATGGAAGGATGTTTTCCTTCTGTTTTCTTTCTGAGGAAAGCGAGAGAAGGAAGGAGGAGGAGGGGAGTGAGGAGGGAGGAGAGGAGGGAGGAAGGAAGTGAGGGAGGAGAGAGAAGAGAGGAGGGGGTAGGGAGGAGGGGGAGGAGAGAAGAGGGGGAGAATGAAGAGGGGATAGAAAATCACTAAATAGTCAAGCAATCAATTGTGTGTTTTGTGTATTTTGTCTGACCATCTAAATCGTATGAAAATTAAGAATAAAAAAATAAATTTGTAAGTTTCCTGAATGCGTATTCTAAATATAGCTGTACTTTCATTAAAACAACGCAGACGCATCCTCTCTATGTAACTATTATGATGAATCAACATTTCATCACTCCCCTTAT
>NC_051417.1:32106482-32106936 GCF_015228065.2 Penaeus monodon | reverse complement strand
TTTTTTTTTTCGATAGTGAATTGTATCAACAGATAATTACCGAATGTTATTACGTAGCGAAAAAATATCAGTACCCTCATCTTCTAAACATCCAAATTTCCATTACGTTTCAAGGTTAAAACTTTTTGGCCATGATAAAACCGGCTCATGTATAGTTACGAGCTAAAGTTAGGTCCAACGTGCTTCGAATTCCGTCTCGAAAAGCGAAATGATATGTATGTGAATCCTCGTTGTTTCGGTTCAGATTTTTCGGAGCTTCATCACTAAACAGTCAAGCAAGCAATTGTACATTATTTTATGCTATATTTTGTCTTTCCGTCTAAATCATATGCAAATTAAGAAGAAAAAATATCGTTTTCTGCTCGTGGCTGTACACTCGCAATACCAGCCGGCTTCCTACGGCACACTCTGTGAAATATAATTTAGAAGCGTAAAGTTGCCACATTTTGCTCCG
>NC_051417.1:32106319-32106458 GCF_015228065.2 Penaeus monodon | reverse complement strand
GTTACTTCATGCTCTCTAGCTATGCTTAGGTATTTTATACGGGGAAACAAATCAGAAAAATGGCGTAAACAGTACCATATATTCAGATTTTTTTTCTTCATTTTTTTAGGTGGCTCATTAACGAAACAACTTTCGGACC
>NC_051417.1:32105971-32106239 GCF_015228065.2 Penaeus monodon | reverse complement strand
TTGCCTAAGAGCGATCGCTCATGCCCTCATATGTTGCCAAAAGGAATTCCTTTTTGACCTTTGGTCTAACACCGCCATCTTGCAGAGCTTTTCCATCCACAAGATAAAATCTCCGGCAGTTATTTCCTTCCTCAAGACGCGCTTCTGGTTCGCTTGTCTCTTAATCCTTATCCGGAGATATTTCTTTCTATTTTTATTAAGATGGTTTGACGTTTTTGACTTTCGGATTTTCTTCTTCTTCTTTGGATATTGCTAGGAGGAGGAGGCA
>NC_051417.1:32105386-32105723 GCF_015228065.2 Penaeus monodon | reverse complement strand
GCCGTTGCATTGATTGAAGTTGTATTTTAGGGTTTAGTGGATAAACTTATTTCATAGCACTTTAAGATTAATATCTAATTCAACAGTTTCTTTTTCTATTTAACCCCCCCCCCCCCGTCACTCCATGTAATCCTGTGATCAGCCTTCATTAGATTTATACAAACGATATCGATATCAGTCGCATTTTCGGAATAATCACATTATCTTTTTTTTTTTTTTTACCTATAAATGATCTATGATGCTCAATCCTTTTACTATAGGGTATTCGACATGCTCTTGAAGAGTCGGTTAGGCAATAGATTAATGCATATTTGAAGTCCAAACATAAATTTCTAAC
>NC_051417.1:32104759-32105200 GCF_015228065.2 Penaeus monodon | reverse complement strand
TCTTTAAGTACTTTCAGACAACAATTCTAATATGAAAATCGAGGAAACATGTAAATTATCGAGTGATTCGCTTCTCGCTTCGCCAAAATTGATTAGAAAAATTATTTTCCTGTAAAAAAACAACGAAACAGATTATAGCAGCGTATCACAGCGTATATTCAGCGTATATTTCGCAGCGTATATTATCCTTGGAGAACCATATTCCATCGGGGATTATATGCAACTGTCATAAAGAAAATCGATTTTTTTTTAGTTTCATTTTTTTATATCATATATTTATCAAAATTTTAATTCTAATATGGCGGTATTACGATTGCTTATGCCGCTCTCACGATTCTTGGAATTGTAAAAGGAAACTACAGACATGAAACTAGTGCATAAAATTTCCATGAATAATGAACCGGCAACTCACGCAAGTCTCGAATACTACCGCTTTGACAA
>NC_051417.1:32104119-32104706 GCF_015228065.2 Penaeus monodon | reverse complement strand
GATCTTTAACAGTTCTATTTCTTCATTCTGTGGCAAATTTCTTTCTTTTTCATTTTTTCTTTATTCTATCGAAATTCTGTTCGCTTTTTCTTCTTGGCAGTTTTCTTTTTCATATTTTTTCATTCTTTGACAATTTCATTTTTCTATTCAGAAACAAGTCTCTTTATTTTTTTTTTTTTTCAGTAGATTTTTTCAGTTTGTGACAATTTCTTTTATTTTCATTATATGACAATTCTCTTTTTCATTCTATGGCAATTTTTTTCCCTTATTATTCTATGACAATTTTCTCTTTCATATATATGTCAGTTTTCTATTTTTTTTATTCGATGGCAATTCTATTTCTTCTTAATTTAAGGATTTTTTTTTTCTTATCATTCGCTTTTTGTTCTTCCTTTTATTCTATGCTGATTCTCTCGTTTTTTATGCTAATGAAGCGACACCCAATGCCTTTGTTTACAAATATTTGGCAATAATATAAACTCGTGTAATATTTTCATTATTTCCTTACACCACTATTACTTATTTCTCCAAAGATAAAAGTTAGTTGCGAGTTCTTTTTTCTCGAGACTGAACGGAGTATAATGCAA
>NC_051417.1:32103567-32103932 GCF_015228065.2 Penaeus monodon | reverse complement strand
CCAGAGTTCTCAAACACAGTCAAGATTAAGCGGTAATCACGATTAGTTAATGTTCATTGAACTTAAAGCATTTATAGATGGATCATCGTTTTATCAATTCTATTATGCATCACCTATTTCATCTTTCATTTTATCGTAACTTCCTCAATTATTGTTCATTTTGCTTCTCATCCCAGCAGAGATTTCTTTCATTCGTTGCATCAGGAACGGGATAAAGCTAAGAAAAAAAGGTTGCATCAGGAAAGTGTTTATTCATTTTCACTTTCACTGATTTTTGCTGCTCATTGATATGTTTTCTCGAAAAAAGGTGAATTTGCTCCATTAATTTCCTCGACGGAATGACAAATGGCTCGAGAATTTCGAAG
>NC_051417.1:32102643-32103250 GCF_015228065.2 Penaeus monodon | reverse complement strand
ACACAAGCATTTCCCAAGACCTGCTTACAATTTATAATTCCCTGAACCTGGATTAGAATAAAAGCTTCGCGTCCTGGCCTTCCCAGCCTCTGAAAAACGACATAAGCTCCTTAGTGGTTCACAAGGTACAGCTTATCTCGAAATCCGGGACAGTAAATTACGTAATAAATTCTGGTTAATTTAGTGCCTTTAATCCACAAGGAAAGGTAATTATCAAACGGTGATTAGGCGGAGAAAGCCATAGATAACGAGGGCAGTTGAAGATTAGGTTTTTAACTTCCAATTACTCTTTCAGTTTGTGCAACTTATGCATTGACTTGCATAATTTCCACTTCAATTATCAGCTTCATTTAATGTGTGGAAATACACAGTAAATGGTAATGGATTTTTTCTTAGTAAATTACTTAGTAGATGGTAAAGGAAAATGATAAAAAGCAGTTGAAAGAGAAGGTAATTATATAATAACCAGCACAGAATCAAATGAGGAAAATGTTATTATTAATATCTTGCTTTGGATAATACGGGTTATATTAATAACGACAAAAAAGCATTAGTACACAAAGGAGACCGCAATCTGTCCTCACGAGTATGCACAACAGATGAATAC
>NC_051417.1:32102430-32102597 GCF_015228065.2 Penaeus monodon | reverse complement strand
CTTTTTTGATACATTAGCAGACATCATATTCTAATGTGTCGCATACGAAGAAATCTTTCCTCAGAATTTCCTCTCTCCTTTAAGAAAAATGGATTTTCTTACAGTGTATATGGTCAAAGCCAACAACTATTAAACATATAACAATAAACATGACATATAAAATCATT
>NC_051417.1:32102079-32102259 GCF_015228065.2 Penaeus monodon | reverse complement strand
CTAAAACATAAAAGCCATAATATCGCTAATATAAATATATAAACATTATTAGACAACTTCCACAAGCTTGATAAACGTTGTCACATCAAAAGAAAACAACATTAACAAAAAACAAAAATAAAATACAAACAAACTAATTAAAACACACAACACAATAACAAAACCTAATAACGAACTTCG
>NC_051417.1:32101199-32101506 GCF_015228065.2 Penaeus monodon | reverse complement strand
TTTATCATTCAATCGTATTTTATGCCTGCCCCTATCTCACCCACTTTCCTAATTTGTCTGTCTGTCTTGCTGCCTCCGCTCCCCCCTCCTCACACTCACCCACTGACTACTCACCATGGAAATAACAGCCGTGTATTTTTTCTCTCTCCTTTTTCCATTTTGATAGCGAACTCAACGACAATAGCCTGACAGAGATTCGCCCGGCCATGTTCTACGGTCTAGTCAGCTTGTTAAACCTGTAAGTGCAATTTTGACTGCCCTTTAAAGCAGGGGTTCTTAGCCTTTTTAGCGTCACAGGCCCCCTCCC
>NC_051417.1:32101004-32101143 GCF_015228065.2 Penaeus monodon | reverse complement strand
TATTTATTGATATTTGATTTCTATTTTTATGTAAAAAAAGCAATGTTCTAATCTTCACAGACCCCCTGAAACACATCACTGGCCCCCCTAAGGCTCCTTGAACCTCAGGTTAAGAACCCTGCCCTAGATGAAGTTTTTG
>NC_051417.1:32100400-32100782 GCF_015228065.2 Penaeus monodon | reverse complement strand
AGATAGTCAGGACAGAGGCAGACAGAGAGCCCCGAGAGAGCCCACACACTCCTCTCGCCAGCCCTATCCAGAGCTCACCTCCTTCCCTTCGCAGATACATAGAACGCAATAAAATGGAGTACCTCCCAGGGGGCGTGTTCTCCTCGATGCCCAGATTGCAGTTCCTTTACCTGGGAGCCAATCGTCTGCGCACCATCGCTCCGGGAACGTTTAACGGGCTTTTCTACCTCCATCTGCTGTGAGTTGTCACGCACGTGCACGCAGACAGACTATTCGCGATAAAAGATGAAGTTATGAGAGTTGATTTGATGATAGATTGGAGATTCAATATCAAACTTGCTTTATAGAAGTTGTATGCTCTGATTTTAATCAATTTCGAATT
>NC_051417.1:32099987-32100069 GCF_015228065.2 Penaeus monodon | reverse complement strand
AAACAAACAAATAAAAATACGTTTCTCACAGCCATGGAGAAAGTGAAATGGCAATTTAAATTTAATCCTCTCTTCTCCCCCT
>NC_051417.1:32099744-32099911 GCF_015228065.2 Penaeus monodon | reverse complement strand
GACTAAATCGCACCAAATGAAAATAAGTTTATCCGTCGTTCCCTTCCCAAAGGTCCCTGGAGAGGAACCAGCTCCGCAGCCTCGATAACGGGACCTTCGAGGGCCTGGCGTCCGTAAAGACGTTGTGAGTATGTGTGAAACTCCCGGGGCTTTCGTTTATGTCTTTC
>NC_051417.1:32099596-32099688 GCF_015228065.2 Penaeus monodon | reverse complement strand
TATGGTGATGATATCGAAGGTAATGGTGTGATGGAAATGTAGTTGTAATGATTGAATGAAGATAATTGCAGGTTGAAAATGTCATAATGATT
>NC_051417.1:32099473-32099571 GCF_015228065.2 Penaeus monodon | reverse complement strand
GGTAGGATAGAAATTTTGCAATGATGACAAAAAAATTATATAGAATTGTAGTTACCATGATAAGAAAAAGAGAGTAATAGGGTAGAAATGCAGAATTG
>NC_051417.1:32099277-32099401 GCF_015228065.2 Penaeus monodon | reverse complement strand
TATATAATGAATATGATGGAAAATATAATTTCACTTTTTTGTTAATGTCTTTGGAGAGGGAGAGAAATCGAAAGTGATGAGACATGCATTAATCATACAAAAGATGACATAGAGATGCAATTCT
>NC_051417.1:32099075-32099219 GCF_015228065.2 Penaeus monodon | reverse complement strand
GTCAAATATCCGCTTTTCACTCTTATGCAATCGCGGGAAATCCTTTTTAAGGGAATGAAAAGGACGTGTTCTTTCAGGATTCTTCAGGACAATGCCATGGAGAGCTTTGAGCCCGGGACCTTCAGCAATCTCGTCTCGGTTGAG
>NC_051417.1:32098582-32098730 GCF_015228065.2 Penaeus monodon | reverse complement strand
GACCCTTACCTCAAACTTATTTACGAACCTCCTCTGTGCATTAATCGAACCCAACTGCATAAGACACAGAATTCCTAATCAATGTCAATATGAACATAGGAAAATGGCCTTTGAAAACCATCTCTTTGATAGCATTGCTTGCACACAT
>NC_051417.1:32098360-32098479 GCF_015228065.2 Penaeus monodon | reverse complement strand
CACTTCGTCACACGGCAGATGTCTCAAGGGGAATGGCTTGAGTGAACTTCCTGATGGTGAAGTTTTTGGAGACATGACGAAGCTCCAGTACATGTAAGTGTGTCGAGTACGTGTTTTTT
>NC_051417.1:32097904-32098064 GCF_015228065.2 Penaeus monodon | reverse complement strand
CACCGTCCTTGCCGGCTGTGCAGGCGTGGACAGGCATGTATACAGCGGTAAATGACGTTATGAAGTAGTACCACCTTGCAGTTGCTGAAATGTAACATAATTTTATGCTTTGTTAACATACAATTACGGTATTACATTACAAATCTAGGATGAAGCATGG
>NC_051417.1:32096458-32096825 GCF_015228065.2 Penaeus monodon | reverse complement strand
TCACATACCCAAACCAGACATACATTTTTTTTTTCCAGCGTATGTTTTCCTCTTCTTCCTTTTCACAATTTCGTTAACACCACTTTTATTACTTTCTTTTTTCCTTTCTCCTTTTTTAAAATCATTTTTTTCTTCCGGCTCAGCTGCTCTTATAAACAATTTCGCGAACTCCACCTTTTTTTCATAAACCCACACCACCTTTTTTTCCTTTTTTTTCTCCATCGACGCAGTTACTTCGACGAATTCCGGCAGTGTTCTCTGGCTCTCCACGTCCGCCAGTGTGAACCGAAGGGGGATGGCATATCGTCCGTTGAACACCTTCTGGACAGCATCGTACTTCGGATATGGTTAGTGAACATTTTGAATT
>NC_051417.1:32095451-32095777 GCF_015228065.2 Penaeus monodon | reverse complement strand
GACACCAAAATCATCCCAAACTGCACGAGCACCGTTCCAATGCCCCCCCCTCCTTCACCCTGCCCCCCCTCCCCCAGCGTATGGGTGATGGGCCTGATGGCGTGCGCCGGCAACATCCTGGTCCTGGTGGGGCGCTACGTGGTCAAGGAGCCGAACCGCGTCCATTCCTTCTACATCAAGAACCTGTCTCTCTCCGACCTCCTGATGGGCGTCTACCTCTTCATCATCGCCTTCTACGACGCCTCCTTCCGGGGCACGTACATCCGGCACGAGACCTCCTGGCGCCGCTCCTGGCAGTGCAGCTTCTGCGGTGAGGCAATTGGGTG
>NC_051417.1:32094437-32095185 GCF_015228065.2 Penaeus monodon | reverse complement strand
GAAACTGTTTAAAACTTTTATTGCTGATAAAGTTCTACCTGAAATAGTTTTATAAAAATGACTGGCAAAAATAAAAAACATACTGATTTTTAATCTGGATATACATGAAATCAGACAAGTATCCATTAGCACTGTTAGATAATTACGTCACCCATATTAATACAGAGAATAACCTAACAAAATCCTTAAAAGCATCTCAATGTTCAAGAATTGTAATAATACAACCAGAACCTGAAAATACTTGAATAAGGTAAAATCATGACTGCCACATCATGGTTCCTAAGAAATACAATATATTTCATAAAATGTAAATGATCCAACTTTAACCTTACATAATGCCATCTCCACGTGGTTATTGGTGACACGCTGAGATTCTAAATATTGAGAAGGTCAAACCCAACACAAACTGTAATAATCATTATTCAGTATTTAAATCCTAAATATACATTCCCTACTAATGTCCACATTGCAAACTAGAAAATAATATTCCATGACACCTTGATCTCTGCTGCATAAATTTATTGTAATCCACGTATACGAAGACATTCAAATTAACACAAAGACCATACCTGATGATCTGACTCTCCACAGATGTCACTTTAATAGAGCATCACAATTTCTTATCCAAAAAGACTCCGGACAGCGCGTTCCAACCCTTCCACGGGCCGCCATAACAAAACGGGACGACAAAGGGACACTTCATATAACAGACTCCTTTACATTAATCATCCTTGAGGACACTTAGCGA
>NC_051417.1:32094321-32094405 GCF_015228065.2 Penaeus monodon | reverse complement strand
TTCTCACAAATAACTAATTTCAAATAGCTTTTAATGTGTTGTACTTATTGAAATAGCAATTTCAGTAAAATATATATACACGTG
>NC_051417.1:32093692-32094003 GCF_015228065.2 Penaeus monodon | reverse complement strand
ATACATACACGCATGCATATATAATCGCCCCCCCCCCCTCCTCTCCCCGACAGGCTTCCTCAGCACCCTGAGTTCCGAGGCATCCGTGCTCACCCTCACCACCATCACCCTCGACCGCTATTTCTCGATCGTCCATCCTCTCACCCTCAAGGAGAGGACCTTCCGCGCCGCCGCCGGAGTCATGGCCACGATCTGGACCTTCGCCGCCCTCCTGGCCCTCCTGCCGGTCGTCGGCCTCGCCTACTACGGGGACAACTTCTACGGGAGCAACGGCATGTGTCTGCCGCTGCATATACATGACCCGTACGCGA
>NC_051417.1:32092798-32093090 GCF_015228065.2 Penaeus monodon | reverse complement strand
AACGCTTTAAGAAAGTGGAATAGAATTAGATAAAATATAGATGTTAGCGTTAATTTAGGGAGGGAAGAGAACAGAATGGAGATAAATCTTAATTGTATTTCAAAAAGGGAAAGATATAATTTGCGAAAAAAGTCTTTGTTTTTAATTATCCATTTATCTTTTTTTCAAATCAACATAAATATTTTTTTTTTTTGTTTAACAGTGATGGAAAAAAAGCTTTATATCAGTGGGGTACGATATATATATGTTTTTTTGTGTGTGTTTTTTTTCTGGCGGTATGTGGTGCCAAGTC
>NC_051417.1:32091758-32092054 GCF_015228065.2 Penaeus monodon | reverse complement strand
GCGTTGGCACCACATACCGCCAAAAGAAAAAAAACATGAATAAAAAAGTCATTTCATTGTTAGTTTCAAATCTCTTCTCTTGGGTATTACTTATTATGCGGAAATCTACAGGAAAAAACTTCTTTGTTTATGATCACAAAAGGCAGTAACAATAACAAAAAAATCAAAATGGTAAATAAGATATGAAAAAATTAGTAAGTCGGCTAACAGTCAAACAGCTTAGTTGTCAGGGATATTTAGAAGCAAAAAACTTCAGGCGCTGTCATCAGCAAACGCTACTAATTATCACCCATTTT
>NC_051417.1:32091237-32091302 GCF_015228065.2 Penaeus monodon | reverse complement strand
GATTGGCAGACAAATATACAGATAGTTATACTGTATTGTATATATGACCAAACCCACAAACGGGA
>NC_051417.1:32090795-32091109 GCF_015228065.2 Penaeus monodon | reverse complement strand
TCTCCACAGGCCTGGGAGCACTCCGCCGCCATCTTCATCGGCCTGAACCTCGTCGCCTTCATGTTCATCGCCTACGCCTACATCAGGATGATCATAGCCATCCAGGAGTCGCGGATGTCGCTCAGGTCGACGCAGGAGAAGCAGGACAGGATCTTGGTGAAGCGTTTTGCCTTCATCGTCGGCACGGATTTCCTGTGCTGGATGCCGGTTATCATCATCAAGGTTGTGGCGCTGTCAGGTAAGCGAGAGGGAGGGGGGCGAAGGGAGGTGTAGGGGGGTGAGGGAAGGGAGGGGTGGGGAGGTGTTCTTATTTG
>NC_051417.1:32090446-32090660 GCF_015228065.2 Penaeus monodon | reverse complement strand
ATTGTGTTAAATTTTATGTTTGTGGTGTGTATATCTTTATTCTTATAATAAAATGAGAAAATCTTGTAAAGACCTTAGGACAGAGTAAAAAGAAAAGTTAAGCTCATAACTTGGGTCATTTATTTAGAAATAAAATTGTATTTGTTTTCATATAAAATCTGAAATTAACATATTTAATATATCATTCTTTGTCTTTGAGCGGATTTTATGCATA
>NC_051417.1:32089669-32089934 GCF_015228065.2 Penaeus monodon | reverse complement strand
CTCCCCAACCCTGCTTCAACACACGATAAACCCACTGACGGTCAATAACCCTATGTTTCAGGGGTTGGAATTGACAGGACATTATATGCCTGGTTGGCTGTGTTTGTCCTCCCTGTTAACTCGGCCCTGAACCCTATCTTGTACACGCTGGCGACAAAGATCTTTAAGCAGCAGGTAAATGTGAGTGTATTGCACATTAGAGTTTCCGTCTCTTTGTGTATTCTCGCTGTGTATTTTTATTTTTTTATTTTTTTCCGGTTTATAA
>NC_051417.1:32088961-32089083 GCF_015228065.2 Penaeus monodon | reverse complement strand
CAGGTCGTGAAGATGGTCTTTAACATGAGTCGGTGGCCGGTGAGTCAGCCCCGGACGGGCACCGACTCAAACCCTTCGAACTCGTACGTGATGCTGTATCGCGGGAGATTCCAGACTGCGCA
>NC_051417.1:32088388-32088534 GCF_015228065.2 Penaeus monodon | reverse complement strand
ATTAATCTGACCTCCGTTGATTTTAGTGCTAAGTTTGAAATGGAATCGAGAGAGTTTATCTTCTAGTTCATTCACTTTTAAGTTTATTTATTACTTATGTTTCATTTTCATTTACTTAAGTAAATACGTGATTTGCTGTTGTTAGC
>NC_051417.1:32087210-32087518 GCF_015228065.2 Penaeus monodon | reverse complement strand
GCATACACAAACGCGCATTGACAGCAGTCTCCATTTCCCTTGCAGATGTCAACGCGCACCGCCTCGCTCTGGTCGCACCGAACGCGGAGACTGAGCATAGACCAGAGAGGGGTTTATGGCATTGCCCACTCTGCCCCCCCGCCCTGCACCTGCCCGCCCACCTGTGAGATCTGAGTCATTAAGCTCACGCCCTCAACTGCTCTCATTCCTGTACAGACAAGGCCGGTCTATTATCTCCTCCGAGTCTAAGGAGCGGGGAGCGACGTAACTTTGGTCGTGAGCGTCAAGTAGATGTGGTTGTATGTTGC
>NC_051417.1:32086786-32087106 GCF_015228065.2 Penaeus monodon | reverse complement strand
TATTATGTCGGCAGAGCCTCTCCTCTGGTGTTTTATACGTACAATCCCTCACAAATACCTCATATTTCCTTCGTGATGTTATTTTTTCTCTCTGTCATTTCCGGTGTTGTACAGTGTGGGTAGCGCGACGACGGAGAACTCCATATACATTGAACTCCACGTGCACTGACTTCCACATACTTCCACGTATACTGGACTCCACATACACTGGACTCTCCATACACTGAACTCCTCATATACTGAACTCAAAATACATTGCTGTGATCATATTAATGGCTCCTCTAGTCATGTTCATCTCTCCTAACCTAACCTAACCTAGG
>NC_051417.1:32086466-32086618 GCF_015228065.2 Penaeus monodon | reverse complement strand
ATAGATACAACCGTCAGGAAGAATAGACAACTAGGAAAGAAATCTTGGTAAAAGCCAAACAATCTGAAAAAAAGTTTCATGGCGAAGGGAGATATTGTAACAGCTGCGTTGAGAGGAACATGGACACTGCGTAAAAAAAATAGCGTACAGGG
>NC_051417.1:32086302-32086417 GCF_015228065.2 Penaeus monodon | reverse complement strand
GGGGGGAGATACGACCCTTTACGATTAAAAATGATAACAGATGACATTCAACGGCCAGGTTTACTAGAAAGGAAAGAAAAAAGGCTTTTAGATATCTATCTGTACATAAAATGCC
>NC_051417.1:32085914-32086131 GCF_015228065.2 Penaeus monodon | reverse complement strand
TCATCATCAGTTCACATATCAACTATAACTCTATGACGCGCACAGACATCTGATTGTATTCATCAGCAAATATTTCATCTGTTTCTCGTGCCAGATATGACTCATCATACATCATCATCACTATCTTTAAGAACCTTATGATACTTCAGTGTCCCTTAGGGTATATTTGTTAATATATGTGATGTAAATTATTCCTATGAATGTAATGATTTCTTAT
>NC_051417.1:32085635-32085773 GCF_015228065.2 Penaeus monodon | reverse complement strand
ATTGTTTTATTCTCACTTTTCTTAAACTGTTGTAGGAACAAACTCTCTCGGTTTGACAAGTTGTTTTATGAAATAATATTTTTGTGGACCATGTCATAGATTCCATAAAAAGTCAAACAGGGCAGATATACCCAAGCT
>NC_051417.1:32084448-32085079 GCF_015228065.2 Penaeus monodon | reverse complement strand
ACAACCAATTTCAAAAGTGTTTTTATGAGTAGTTCTGATTTTCTCTCTTTTTCTTATTCGTTTGCTCTAATTCTTCCTAATTTTTTCTCTGCCTCTCTCTCTTTTGTCTTCTTTTCTTCCTATTTTTTGGCGTTTTCTAATTATCTCTTTGCGTCTTTCCCTTTCTCTTTTTTCTGTCTTTGTCTCTCGTTTTCTTTTCTTTCTCATCATGTAATTTTTTCTCTTTTTTTCTTTCTATTTTTTATCTCGTTCTCTTTTCCTGTCTTCGTTTCTTTCTCTTCCCAATTCTCTTTCTCTTTGTCACTCTTTTTTTTTCTTTGTATCTGTTTCGGTCTTATTTATCTTTATTTTTTATTTCTCTTTGTATTTCTCTTCCTAATTCACTCGTAATCTCTGTCTCTCAGGTTGCATGGAATGAATAACCAAAGAAAATGTTCAAACAAAAAACGTAGCAAACTAGAATAACGAGAAAGAGAGACAAAAGGATAAAGAAAAGAAACGCATGAAATAATTACCAACAACAATCTACAACGTGTTGCAACAGTATTTCACTTTGCAAGGAGACTGCACAACTACAAAATCAGTAGCACTTTGTATCCAGATGATTATATTTTTTCAACTTGTATATGAC
>NC_051417.1:32084182-32084338 GCF_015228065.2 Penaeus monodon | reverse complement strand
ACTGTTGAAATAATACGCTTATACTTCAAAGTAGCGTTCACTTTGTGTGTAATCTCTGTGTCCCAGTGTTATACAACAGTGAAAGCGCGTTTAAAGTTTAGATTGGATTATGCTCAATATCATAGATACGTTTGTGTGTGTATATATATTTATAAA
>NC_051417.1:32083430-32083811 GCF_015228065.2 Penaeus monodon | reverse complement strand
CGCGTGTGGTGCGTTTTCAATATGCATTGGTCAAGAACTACAAGAGAATATAAAGTTAAATGTACTTCATTTTATTTCATCAAAGAGAAATATATATATATTCGATTGCATAGCTGTAAGTTTTTGTATCACGAAATATCAACACTTGCGAAAACTGGATATTTTTTACGCACGTAACTCTTCATGTTTGGAAACTTCTCTGGATAGTTTTCCCCGGAGGAAGGGAGGAATAAATGTGAAAATGAATACGGTTGACTTAGCTTTCATCCTAATTCTGTAACATTACAAAAAAACAACAACTTGAAAACAGATATCTCACGTACAAAGCGCAATGTATGCAGATACATACATGCTTGTGTCTGCAGGCATATCAAGTGAAAC
>NC_051417.1:32082653-32083363 GCF_015228065.2 Penaeus monodon | reverse complement strand
ATTTATCTAACCGAAGGATTAATGAAACATTCCGATCTAACTTACAGTTACTGTACATTATTCCTTGACTGAATGACACACAAATCAAGAAATATTCACACGGAAACACTTTTAACATTCCAAAGAGCATAAATGTCCATAACACGATGAGAGAAAATCACCGGACATCCAGTGATCCCTCACCATACTTTCTTGGACGACCCTGAAGACGTCCCGCGGTTTACCTCCTGGACTTGAGGAGGAGGAAGAGGAACGCCAGGATGCGGAATCCTACGAGGAGGCCAAACAAAGCGCCGATGTCGGGCCAGAAGTTGTCCTGGAGAGAGGTAAGGCAAGTGGTATTAGGAGATACGAAAGGAATATGAGGCTGCAAGGAAAACGAAGCCACAGACTTTATTATTAGCATCGATTATTGACGTCGCGAAGTCAAAAGGCTAAATGCCAGAGCCTGTTCATTCAGAAACACTCTATGCTCTTGGCGTGAGGGTAAAATGGCACAAGAGAAATGCCACAATATCATTATGGTTTAGTAACCCAAGGGAGGTTCAAGTTTCGCTGTGGAAAATCGTAATAAGATGCAAATATCTCCTATGTTTCTTCGCTTTTTTTAGAAAATATTTTCAGACGAAATGGCAGAGCCACAACTTCCTACTGCTCATTAAAATAAGATCAAACCTTCTTCAATACGTAATAAAAGAAAGACCCTAATA
>NC_051417.1:32082105-32082409 GCF_015228065.2 Penaeus monodon | reverse complement strand
GAGATCCCAAACCGTAAGCAGCAAAACCCGGCCAACCCACTCACAGCAGAGAACCCCAGCCTCTTGAAGATGATAGGTCCCGCGTCGATGGTCACATTGCCCAGAGTGACCTCGTAGCCTTGCCACTGGTTGATGGTGAGAGCCTCGAAGCCATACTGGAACCAGGACAGGTAGCTCAGCCAATCCAGGTAAGGCGGGATCGAGCTGGAACGGAAAAGGTGGTGATTATAGGAATGAGGAGTAGTGTTTGGTGATGGTCAGTAGTGAAGAGGATTAATGGTGACTGATTAATTGATGATAAATT
>NC_051417.1:32081740-32081997 GCF_015228065.2 Penaeus monodon | reverse complement strand
CCCGAGCCAACTCACTCAGCCTGCACGAAGAAGCCCCCGAAGAGCATGATGGGGAGCGTGAGCGGCGTAGAGAGCACCAGCGCTGTCTGGTAGTTCTTGGCCAAACACGAGATCATGTAGCCTGTTGGGACGAGACATTTGGAGGCTTGCGTAAGGCGAGAGAGGCGACTGAACGATTGACTAGAACAGAAATGGATATTGCATATGCTGTTCATACGTATATACATACAGACACGCATGCGCAGACGATATTTATT
>NC_051417.1:32081260-32081676 GCF_015228065.2 Penaeus monodon | reverse complement strand
CCATATAACACTCTCATACTTACCATAAGACACTGCTACATTTGCCACCAGAGTCAAGATACCCATAGCAGTGAAAAAGTACTGCGCTTCAGGCCTGCGAATGAAAGTGCAGTGTAAATTATAAGTACATCATAAAAGTTGATGGCGATACCCCACGTAAAAAACTTGCCTAAAGACACCTTTCTCTGAATAAAAAGTCATTGATAATCTATTCTGCTACTTCTTTTTTCTCTAACTTTGAGTTTTCTGTTTATTTATTTGGTTGTAAGTGGATTCTGGTGACCTGTGGGTGTGATTATACGTATAGGTCTATATATGAATTAAGGGTGCAAAGTCTAACTCTCTCATTCTCTTCTTCTTATCCCTCTCCCTCTCCTCTCTCTTTTTATTTTTCTTCTTCTTCCCCCTCTCATTGT
>NC_051417.1:32081001-32081141 GCF_015228065.2 Penaeus monodon | reverse complement strand
TCCGTCAGAGTTTGTAAGAAAAAAGGTAAATGGATACAGCAGACTGCATATAGGTGTATAACAAATGGAGAAGGAAGGGAAGCCCAAAACGAAATTTGTATTTCCTGATCAAATTTCCCTCAGAGGCTCGGGTCCCGATA
>NC_051417.1:32080104-32080443 GCF_015228065.2 Penaeus monodon | reverse complement strand
AACACACACACAGAACCACTTACCGTAATCCCACCATATAATATATAATCGCCGTGAAGCCAACAGGCCCAATCAGAAACACAGGAAGCTCTAAGAGGGACCTCGTTATGAAGAAGATGTCAGTGCGATAGAGGCCATTCCAGTGTTCCCTCAGGAAGAGTGGCATCAGGCCGGAGAAAACCTGCAGGGGAAGGGGTGTTCTTTCGTGTGTTATGATCGTCATTGATACTTTTGTTCTCAAGTGTTATTTCATTATCACATCGTAGGGCTTTAGGGTGTTTTTGATCTCAAGCGTTATGTTACATTCTCCAAGTGGTATTTCATCCTCATGTCGTAGGG
>NC_051417.1:32079689-32079769 GCF_015228065.2 Penaeus monodon | reverse complement strand
CTAGCTAAAACATCATAAAATAAACACGCAATAAATTATCTAAATAAAGGTTTATGAATAGCTGTAATTTTTATATATAT
>NC_051417.1:32079332-32079605 GCF_015228065.2 Penaeus monodon | reverse complement strand
ACCGTAACAACAGGGAACAAGTTGGAGAAACTGAGATTCGTCGTGAAGGTGAAGAGCATCCCGCTGACGTTCTGGGCCATGACGTTGAACTCGGGGTCCTGGCCGTCGGTATCGAGGTAGATCAGCCCGAAGATGATGGCGAAGAACTGGGGGTCGGGATGAGAGATGAGGTCACGGCGTTTCCCTGCCTTAGTTGGTTGCGACCCTAATTAGACTTTCTCTCTATTTACTCTTCTATATGTGTATGGCTGGAGCTGAGTTATAGGTTGTTGG
>NC_051417.1:32079039-32079290 GCF_015228065.2 Penaeus monodon | reverse complement strand
GGACTAACGAACCTAAATGTGTGGACATGCATTAATAGATCCAAGCATTTTGATGTTAGTTATACTTGCAGATGCTCATGAGCTTATCGTTATTCTATTTATAATGGTTTCAATTACTAACAAAGTGATATTCAATTAATCTGAGACAGAGAAGAAAGCAAGCGTTAATGAAACATTAACTTTTAATTGCATATTAATTGCACAGCTGCGGATTCTTTTATTTATTTCAAAGAACCAGCGACTCTCAGGGC
>NC_051417.1:32077943-32078195 GCF_015228065.2 Penaeus monodon | reverse complement strand
GCGGTAAAACGACACGTAATTAATTAGTCATACAATAAATAACACACAGCAGAGAAAAAATAAGTTACAGTATTCATTCTTTGAAAATCCCTGGACTTCAGAAGAAATGGTTCTTGGGTAACTTAATTTCAAACTGTTGCAAAGCTAACTTACTACATAAAAGTGCTGTCATGGTAAAAGTAACTAATCAATATCTAATCATGGGACATCCATAAAATCTATGATCTGATTATGGGATGTTAGCTGTAATAT
>NC_051417.1:32076887-32077413 GCF_015228065.2 Penaeus monodon | reverse complement strand
CGTTACAAACGACACTTAATTAATTAGCTCATACAATAAATAACACACAGCCAAGAAAAAATAAGTTTACCATGTATTTTCATTTTCTTTAAAATCCCTGGACTTCAGAGAAAATGGTTCTTGGGTAACTTTTATATTTCAAACTGTTGCAAAGCTAACTTACTACATAAAGTGCTGTCATGGTAAAAGTAACTAATCAATATCTAATCATCGTAGACATTCCATAAATATCTATGATTCTGATTTACTGGTGTCTGTTAGCTGTAATATGAGCTTACAAACGAAAATGAATTAACATTTACGGTTCTTAACATTAACAGAATTAACAGATCTTAAATGCACAATATCCCTACTTATTCTATACACTTAATTAGCTGACAAGTGGTAATCTTACAGTATTGTATCATAAGCCCCAACATCGTACCTTCCCTGGGCTTGAGAAGGTAAAGAGAAAATGCGAGTTTGTCTTTAAAGGAAGGTACATTCTCATCTCTGTCATGTAAACATTATTATTATTATTCTGTTA
>NC_051417.1:32076760-32076853 GCF_015228065.2 Penaeus monodon | reverse complement strand
GGCAATCTTAAGCATCACTTCTGGGTGTCATTTGGATCCTACATATAAAATTTA
This sequence comes from Penaeus monodon, assembly GCF_015228065.2. Classification (NCBI taxonomy): domain Eukaryota; kingdom Metazoa; phylum Arthropoda; class Malacostraca; order Decapoda; family Penaeidae; genus Penaeus; species Penaeus monodon. Next base: position 32,076,799 of record NC_051417.1, on the reverse strand, counting down.
TTATTATTTCTGATAGTTTACGAAGGTAGTAGTAGTAGT
>NC_051417.1:32075999-32076428 GCF_015228065.2 Penaeus monodon | reverse complement strand
GACCCCCGTCCCCGTCCACCAAGTAAGCCCCGGGCCGCACTCACCAGCCCCTGAATGAGCCTTATAATGGACACGAGGGGGTCCCGCACGAGCTCGAGGCCTGTGCGCCTGAACATGGCCAGGAACTGATTCCCCCAGGAGGCGCGGTAGGGGCTCTTGGGCAGTTTCACGTGGGCAAGGGCGTCGCCTCGGACAGGAGGTTGCATCGCGCGCTCGAGCTGCTTCTGAACGTCCAGCGCCTCGTTGTCTCTGCGGAGGAAGGGTGGGTGAGCTGGAGAGGGGGGTGGGGAGGGGTGGATAGATGGTAATGGGAGGGTGGAGAGGTGGATGGGGAAGGGTGGATAGATGGTGGATGGGAGGGTGGATGGGTGGATGGGGAAGGGTGGATAGATGGTGGATGGGAGGGTGGAGAGGTGGGTGGGGAAGGGT
>NC_051417.1:32075485-32075702 GCF_015228065.2 Penaeus monodon | reverse complement strand
TTAATGAAGTAATGAAGGAGTCAATTGACAGACAAAGGCACAAAGTTAGTTAAAAGATCATCAGTAAGTCAAATATATAAAGAAGCGAATAAATGAGAGAATATATTAAAGTGATAATGCATCACAAAGCAAAAAAGATAAATAACACACACAAAAGATATATACATACAATACAGTTTTATGCAAGAGAGGTTTTGTAATTCACTCTACTATAAAA
>NC_051417.1:32075001-32075320 GCF_015228065.2 Penaeus monodon | reverse complement strand
AGTATACATAAAATATACTTTTTTGCAAGACAGGTACTTTGACTCACCTGTACGAGTCACACACGTGATGAACGAACTGCCTGCACTGCTCCTCCTCGCCCGCACGAATGGCTAAGGAGTAGATGAAATGGTCTCCGGGGCTGTAGTTGGAGGGACACGGGCGTTCTAATCTGAAGCGTTTGAAAATGCTCATATAGTCTGTTTGTTCCTAATAATGTAGGAGGATATACGTCACGTTCAGATCGTACCACTTTTATACAGTAAGGTCTGATCGTACTGCTCATATATAGGTTAAGAAGGATGATTGTAGATATTGAAG
>NC_051417.1:32073908-32074450 GCF_015228065.2 Penaeus monodon | reverse complement strand
ATAAACCAAACATGGAAATCAACTACTGTAACAAATTCTAGATCCTTTAATCTTTCATCTCTTTAACTGAAGCCTGTCACACCAAACACAAAACCAGTTACACCAAATAACAAACGGAATTAAAACTAAGCCTCCTTTTTTTTTATCTCTTACCTGGTAAAGAACTTGTGGGCCTCCCTGACGGTGCCGAGGAAGGCGACGCGCCCCTCGGCCAGGATCAGGAGCCTGTCGAACATGGCGAAGACCTCGGAGCTGGGCTGGTGGATGGTGGCGATGACCGTCTTGCCGAGACTCGTGAGCCGCTTCATGGCGTTGACGACGCTCTGGGCCATGAAGGAGTCCAGGCCGGAGGTGGGCTCGTCACACAGGAGGAGCAGGGGGTTGGTGATCATCTGGCGGAAGGGGGGGGGGAGGGGGCTTGTAGAGGGTTGGTGATCATCTGGCGGAAGGGGGGGGGGGAGGGGGCTTGTAGAGGGGTGGTGATCATCTGGCGGAAGGGGGGGGAGGGGGCTTGTAGAGGGGTTGGTGATCATCTGGCGGAA
>NC_051417.1:32073287-32073844 GCF_015228065.2 Penaeus monodon | reverse complement strand
CTTGTAGAGGGGTTGGTGATCATCTGGCGGAAGGGGGGGGGGAGGGGGCTTGTAGAGGGGTTGGTGATCATCTGGCGGAAGGGGGGGGGGAGAGGGCTTGTAGAGGGGTTGGTGATCATCTGGCGGAAGGGGGGGGGAGGGGGCTTGTAGAGGGGTTGGTGATCATCTGGCGGAAGGGGGGGGGAGGGGCTTGTAGAGGGGTTGGTGATCATCTGGCGGAAGGGGGGGGGGGAGGGGGCTTGTAGAGGGTTGGTGATCATCTGGCGGAAGGGGGGGGGGAGGGGGCTTGTAGAGGGGTTGGTGATCATCTGGCGGAAGGGGGGGGGGAGGGGGCTTGTAGAGGGGTTGGTGATCATCTGGCGGAAGGGGGGGGGGAGGGGGCTTGTAGAGGGGTTGGTGATCATCTGGCGGAAGGGGGGGGGAGGGGGCTTGTAGAGGGGTTGGTGATCATCTGGCGGAAGGGGGGGGGGGCAGGGGGCTTGTAGAGGGGTTGGTGATCATCTGGCGGAAGGGGGGGGGGGGGGGCTTGTAGAGGGGTTGGTGATCATCTGGCGGAA
>NC_051417.1:32072953-32073270 GCF_015228065.2 Penaeus monodon | reverse complement strand
CTGTAGAGGGGTTGGTGATCATCTGGCGGAAGGGGGGGGAGGGGGCTTGTAGAGGGGTTGGTGATCATCTGGCGGAAGGGGGGGGGGGAGGGGGCTTGTAGAGGGGTTGGTGATCATCTGGCGGAAGGGGGGGGGGAGGGGGCTTGTAGAGGGGTTGGTGATCATCTGGCGGAAGGGGGGGGGGGAGGGGGCTTGTAGAGGGGTTGGTGATCATCTGCGGAAGGGGGGGGGAGGGGGCTTGTAGAGGGGTTGGTGATCATCTGGCGGAAGGGGGGGGGGAGGGGGCTTGTAGAGGGGTTGGTGATCATCTGGCGGAA
>NC_051417.1:32071859-32072936 GCF_015228065.2 Penaeus monodon | reverse complement strand
CTGTAGAGGGGTTGGTGATCATCTGGCGGAAGGGGGGGGGAGGGGGCTTGTAGAGGGGTTGGTGATCATCTGGCGGAAGGGGGGGGGGCTTGTAGAGGGGTTGGTGATCATCTGGCGGAAGGGGGGGGGGGAGGGGGCTTGTAGAGGGGTTGGTGATCATCTGGCGGAAGGGGGGGGGGAGGGGGGCTTGTAGAGGGGTTGGTGATCATCTGGCGGAAGGGGGGGGGGAGGGGGCTTGTAGAGGGGTTGGTGATCATCTGGCGGAAGGGGGGGGGAGGGGGCTTGTAGAGGGGTTGGTGATCATCTGGCGGAAGGGGGGGGGGGAGGGGGCTTGTAGAGGGGTTGGTGATCATCTGGCGGAAGGGGGGGGGGAGGGGGCTGTAGAGGGGTGGTGATCATCTGGCGGAAGGGGGGGGGGAGGGGGCTTGTAGAGGGGTTGGTGATCATCTGGCGGAAGGGGGGGGGGGAGGGGGCTTGTAGAGGGGTTGGTGATCATCTGGCGGAAGGGGGGGGGGGAGGGGGCTTGTAGAGGGGTTGGTGATCATCTGGCGGAAGGGGGGGGGGGAGGGGGCTTGTAGAGGGGTGGTGATCATCTGGCGGAAGGGGGGGAGGGGGCTTGTAGAGGGGTTGGTGATCATCTGGCGGAAGGGGGGGGGGGAGGGGGCTTGTAGAGGGGTTGGTGATCATCTGGCGGAAGGGGGGGGGAGGGGGCTTGTAGAGGGTTGGTGATCATCTGGCGGAAGGGGGGGGGCGGGGGCTTGTAGAGGGGTTGGTGATCATCTGGCGGAAGGGGGGGGGGGGGGGCTTGTAGAGGGGTTGGTGATCATCTGGCGGAAGGGGGGGGGGAGGGGGGTTTGTAGAGGGGTTGGTGATCATCTGGCGGGAAGGGGGGGGGGAGGGGGCTTGTAGAGGGGTTGGTGATCATCTGGCGGAAGGGGGGGGGAGGGGGCTTGTAGAGGGGTTGGTGATCATCTGGCGGAAGGGGGGGGGGAGGGGGCTTGTAGAGGGGTTGGTGATCATCTGGCGGAAGGGGGGGGGGAGGGGGTTTGTAGAGGGGTTGGTGATCATCTGGCGGAA
>NC_051417.1:32070924-32071842 GCF_015228065.2 Penaeus monodon | reverse complement strand
CTTGTAGAGGGGTTGGTGATCATCTGGCGGAAGGGGGGGGGGAGGGGGCTTGTTAGAGGGGTTGGTGATCATCTGGCGGAAGGGGGGGGGGGAGGGGGCTTGTAGAGGGGTTGGTGATCATCTGGCGGAAGGGGGGGGGGGAGGGGGCTTGTAGAGGGGTTGGTGATCATCTGGCGGAAGGGGGGGGGGGGAGGGGGCTTGTAGAGGGGTTGGTGATCATCTGGCGGAAGGGGGGGGGAGGGGGCTTGTAGAGGGGTTGGTGATCATCTGGCGGAAGGGGGGGGGGGAGGGGGCTTGTAGAGGGGTTGGTGATCATCTGGCGGAAGGGGGGGGGGAGGGGGCTTGTAGAGGGGTTGGTGATCATCTGGCGGAAGGGGGGGGGGGAGGGGGCTTGTAGAGGGGTTGGTGATCATCTGGCGGAAGGGGGGGGGAGGGGGCTTGTAGAGGGGTTGGTGATCATCTGGCGGAAGGGGGGGGGGGAGGGGGCTTGTAGAGGGGTGGTGATCATCTGGCGGAAGGGGGGGGGGGGCTTGTAGAGGGGTTGGTGATCATCTGGCGGAAGGGGGGGGGGAGGGGGCTTGTAGAGGGGTTGGTGATCATCTGGCGGAAGGGGGGGGGGAGGGGGCTTGTAGAGGGGTTGGTGATCATCTGGCGGAAGGGGGGGGGGGAGGGGGCTTGTAGAGGGGTTGGTGATCATCTGGCGGAAGGGGGGGGGAGGGGGCTTGTAGAGGGGTTGGTGATCATCTGGCGGAAGGGGGGGGGAGGGGCTTGTAGAGGGGTTGGTGATCATCTGGCGGAAGGGGGGGGGGGAGGGGGCTGTAGAGGGTTGGTGATCATCTGGCGGAAGGGGGGGGGGGGGCTTGTAGAGGGGTTGGTGATCATCTGGCGGAAGGGGGGGGGGAGGGGGCTTGTAGAGGG
>NC_051417.1:32069048-32069712 GCF_015228065.2 Penaeus monodon | reverse complement strand
GAGGGGCTCTCGAGGGGCTCCTGACAGCCTCCTGACGGCCTCCTGAGGGGCTCCTGACAGCCTCCTGACGGCCTCCTGAGGGGCTCCTGACAGCCTCCTGACGGCCTCCGAGGGCGGCTCTTACCTCGCAGGCGAACGCCAGCCTCTTCTTCTCCCCGCCTGAGATGCCCTTGATGCGCCCCGGGATGCCGATCTTGGTGTTCGCGCATTTCCCCAAGCCGAGCTGGTGGGCGAAGGAATAACGAAGAAAAAAATAAGAAATAATCATCATGTGGTATTGAAATCATGCCTCCTCCCTCAAATGAAAAAGAAATCAATGGTTAAAAATGAAGGGTCGTTCGCTCAAAAGAGAAAAAAGTAAATAATGTAAAAAAATTAAGTTCATATTTCTAACTATTGTTCAACACAGACGCATCTCATTGTATACTATAAAGAAAATGTACAAAAGGGGTATGAAATAAAGTTAACATTTCTAGCTGTTGTGCAACACAGCACCATTTCACTGTATGCTGTACAGGGAATGTACAGACAATACGCAGAGTCAGAAGGGTGAAATTATCCCGCACTTGCCTCCTTGATAACTTCCTCCACTCTCTGCCTTCTCTCCCTCTGCGAAACTTCCTTCCCGATCCTCAGCTGCGCCTGGGAAAGAAATATCAGTTCC
>NC_051417.1:32068792-32068950 GCF_015228065.2 Penaeus monodon | reverse complement strand
ACGCACGTACATACTGGATTATATGTACATAATGACATTGTACGTGAAATATAGTTTCTATTTCCTTCCCTCTCCCTTTCCCTCTCTCTGATTTGCATGTAAATTAGCATATCAAGGCAGACGACGTGAATAAAGCATCACCCAGAGAAAGCAAAATC
>NC_051417.1:32068423-32068665 GCF_015228065.2 Penaeus monodon | reverse complement strand
CTTCATAAAACATTGCCTCCCTTAATAAATAAAGGTACAACTGAACGATCGATTTAGCCGTGCTTCTATAACCTTCCCTTACATTGAAGTTCAGTTGTTCTCTGACGGTGAACACTCCAGTGAACAGATCCTCCTGCTGAACATAGGCCGACACGCCTGCTATTGTCCGCATGTCCACTGGTCGGCCGTTGATGTATATGTCGCCTGTGATTCGCAGCTTCGAGGTCCTGTTGGGTAGCCAA
>NC_051417.1:32067482-32068200 GCF_015228065.2 Penaeus monodon | reverse complement strand
CAGCTGCAGATGCAGGAGTAACACGATTATCTGTGATTTTTTTTGTGTGTGTAAATATCAATACATGCACGTGTGGGCTGCACTGCATGTGCTGGAAACAGAAAATGGTGCTGTGGTTTCGCAGATCGTGACATTGTTTTAATGACATTTTAGTATTCACAGGCTGTCCTGTTTACCTTAGGTTACATTCTCTTCTAGCAATTATAATTGTCCAATTGACTTATTTTACCTATTGCACCATTTACATATCAATTTACATATTATTCAAAATAATGTATCAATCTAACCTACAATCGGAGACACAGACAAAACCACAGACATCCGACCACTGGTTAACACTACCAAATGCACGACTCAGCCGCAGTATTATTGGCCTTGATAGATGTGTGTAGATGTAGATCGATCGTGGCCCTGGTAGATGAAGTGGCTGGGCATGGCTCTGGTAGATGTAGCCTTTAATAATGGCTTTAGTAGATGTGGTATTTGATAATGGCCTCGGCAACAGTAGACTATGATCATGGCCCTGATGGATATAGTATTCGATAAAGGTGTTGGTAGATGCAGTATATGTATAAGCATGTTACCTAAAGGTGAGGACGTTGAGCAGGGTTGTCTTGCCTGCCCCCGACGCCCCCATGATGGCGAGAAGCTGCCCTCCCTCGCATAGGCCGCTGACTAAGGAAGAAACAAATAACAAAACAGTTGAAATAAGTTGTGT
>NC_051417.1:32066775-32067138 GCF_015228065.2 Penaeus monodon | reverse complement strand
CCACTAAACCACAATATCGCCAGTTTACCCTTTTCTCACCACCCCCTTCTTCACGCACCATTACAGTCGAGAACCTCGAGACGTACCATTCTTTAATATATGTACTTCAGGCGACTTCCTGATGAGGCCTCTCCCACCCGCGTACACGTTGAGGTCTCGCCAGGCGTAGGCCACTCCTGCCGAAGGGTCTACCGGCTGCTGCAGGCCATTGGCTTCGTTCAGTTCAATGTTCTCAAAGGTCTGCTGAAGGAGCGGTGGTTAGTTCTCCTTCGGTATTGTTGAGGTGGAGAGAGAAAAGAATGGTTCATACGATAAACACAGTAACACGACTATCTATATGTCTAGAGAAAGGAAGAACGAAAG
>NC_051417.1:32066396-32066521 GCF_015228065.2 Penaeus monodon | reverse complement strand
TCCAACACGCAAGTATCTCTCAATATCTACCTGTCTATCAATCTATCTAGAGGCCTTATCTAACTTAAGAAGAAGGAAAGGAACCAGAAATTCAATCAAGACACAATAGCCACAATACACATGTG
>NC_051417.1:32066249-32066350 GCF_015228065.2 Penaeus monodon | reverse complement strand
CAAAAAAGAAGAAAAAAAAATCAACTTGCACAACAGACACAAAGCCTAACCTAACTTAACTATCGGTATCTACCTACCTATCTACGTTGAACAGGTAGTAG
>NC_051417.1:32065060-32065243 GCF_015228065.2 Penaeus monodon | reverse complement strand
TTCTCTATGTGTTTCTCTCCCAGACGCATAAAATCTTACACAAGCCCTCTAGAAAAACAGTTTAAACCAGACTGGAGGGAGATGGGGGGGGGGGACGGTCATTATCACTGTTATGTCATACGGTAAGTTATCAATGAACGTTCACCGTGACTTGACACTTTGAAGGTAATGAGCTTATAGCAA
>NC_051417.1:32064782-32064848 GCF_015228065.2 Penaeus monodon | reverse complement strand
GAATATTTATAATCACCTGTGTTCTCTAGTGGATTTAGTTTGTCCTGAATCCATGTTTATGATTGG
>NC_051417.1:32064538-32064722 GCF_015228065.2 Penaeus monodon | reverse complement strand
CTGATTTTGTTATTCAAAGGCTTAATATCAAATTTGCCGAATGACGGACAGATAGTTAGTAGCGGCGTTGAGATTAGCCACGGTGTGTGAATTATAAATGTCTTAAAGTTAGTTAAAAAGCGAGATTATAATATTACCGTCCTGTATCTGTGTTTAAGTCAGCGATGGTTGATGACGCTTTTGA
>NC_051417.1:32064263-32064343 GCF_015228065.2 Penaeus monodon | reverse complement strand
TACTGAATATAATGAAAAGTAATAATATAATAAAAATATATCAAAATACCGCTACTGCCTCTGCTGGCGATAGTGGTGAC
>NC_051417.1:32063998-32064226 GCF_015228065.2 Penaeus monodon | reverse complement strand
TTCTCCCCCCAAAAAAACAAGAAAGAAAAAAAAGTGGGCAGACATTACACGAACTGGGGAATGTAACAGATACGTTATCGACAATATTCTGGTAATCTTTTTCTCGATCGTAATAACGTTCAAGGCCTTTTTCATGGCTGTATTAAATATGACAAACACACACCTTAAACATATTGGATGATTTTGTTAAAAGATAGAGTGTTCCATGATTGTTATAACCACTAGTTG
>NC_051417.1:32063087-32063934 GCF_015228065.2 Penaeus monodon | reverse complement strand
ACAGTTTGTTTCACTATTTGAATGTGTAGAAGGATTTTAACTAGGGTAAAAAATGTACTATAATCTGGGTAATAAATCATTAAAATCCCTTACATAAACAGTGATTAATGATAATGCGAAAAAAAAACTTCAGCGTACCAGTATCGATAAAACAAGCGACACAGACCCACATTATCAAAACCCTCTCCTGAGTCCAAACAAAATACAAAACGAACCGAATAATGTAATTTTAAGCCAAAATTGAGGCAAAACGACTCACATCTGTTCTCTTCCTTATGCTGACTCCTTTCACGTCCGCCATCCCGACTGATTCACCGCGACTGCCCAATCCTCGCGCACGCCACCGCCAAGAACAGCTTTCTCTCTTATCTCAAGATCCTTATCGAGATTAGATAAGGGGAGGGGGGAGGGAGGGGTGTTGTTACATATACGCGTTTTATATGGCTTGTCACTTAAATATATAGGCATACCTGAGCGATTACGTTAGTGTTCCATGCGCCTCTGCCTTGATGATGATGAAACGCTTTACATTAACTACAAGAAACATACGGGATGCAGTCTCCCAGGGTGGAATATTCAGGAGCCGTCTCTTTACAGTATTATATGAAACACGAAGTTTAGATGTAGGAGATACCCAATACCTGCACCATAAGGATGCACAATAAAAAGAGTAGCAGCATGTCTTAAACAAGTTACACTTCACCTCATCTTGAGCAAAGCCAAATTTCCAAGCCATTGTATTATTTCTTTCGTATAGGGAACTAAGTTCCTCTAGTAGCTCCATCGCAATTGTGATCTACGTACTGTAGTCTCATTGAGATATGTAGAGGGTGGCTGATTCAACATG
>NC_051417.1:32062547-32063063 GCF_015228065.2 Penaeus monodon | reverse complement strand
AACAGGGGTAATACACATGCAAGCAGTTTTAGTATGACTGTATGTAATATAATTCTTGTTTGTAAATTGGTTACACATTGCCATCATGCCATTAAGACCCCACGGCGCTTTGACATATAATACCAAGTCATCTGCATACGAAAAGTTATGAAGGAGGCCTGTTGGCAATACGGCATCCAATACCTGAGGAGTTTAATCTGTTATACAAGTCATCAACATCTACATAGATAAGGACTGAGGGTTGTTCCTTGCCGAATGTCATTCGTCACAAGGAACGCTTCTGAGCAAGTTTTCCCCCACCCAACCTGCAGGACCTGATCTGTGAAGCCCCCTCTCAGGATCAGTATCAGATAAAGTGACACTCCCACATCAAGCAGTTTGCAAAGGACTGACTCACTCGATCGAAAGCACTTTTTACATCGACGAAACAGAGAAACTCTCTTTTATGTTCTTTGTGAGGTCTCATAAAGAAAAAAAAAATGTTTGTTATCGTCCCCGAGAAAACGGGCCCAACCT
>NC_051417.1:32062266-32062521 GCF_015228065.2 Penaeus monodon | reverse complement strand
AAAAACGCCTAAAAACGCGAGCCATTCAGGGTACTTTTTGCAAGAAGTTATGCGCCTTGTTTTCAAAAAAAGGAATCTGGCTTGGAGACTGAAGCAATACTTGGAATACGATAAATAGATTTTAATACTGTATTATTTCAGAACGGTACAGTACTAGTAATAATATCTGTTCTTTTATATGTTTGACATAATTTGATGAAATCATGCATGGAAATACAATCCCATGCACCCCTACACCAGCAGAAGGTGCAACTA
>NC_051417.1:32061739-32062227 GCF_015228065.2 Penaeus monodon | reverse complement strand
GGGCCTAATAGTTAATAACTTTTACAGCAAACACATACAGTTCAATCGAGAGACTTGTCGTGAAACCAAACTGATTATCACCAGTAATTCAGCAATCTATTTTACAGAATAAACTCTGTAGCTCTCCCAATAGGCCTATAATTATCACTAAAGGAGGGGTTCTTCAATCTGTTTTTTTTTTTTTTCACAAGTGGCACTTAAAAGATTTCCAGTAACGAGTTGGGGAAATGACAGTAAGATCTAAACCAAGACAATATACGGGGGCAGGCATCGAAAATCCGTTGGGTCTCATCCAGACCTATGGCATTCCTGGACTAATTTCCGCGCAGCGCATTTGATCTCGTCTACTTTCACTAGACCAGTATCACAGCTACGATGGTTTCTTACTTTGATTTTGCCGTATGATTAAAGTCCTTTTCGGAGTTTAGATCATCATTATAATAATTCTTTCATAACAGAGCTATACTATCCTCACCTATGGGCGAGTA
>NC_051417.1:32060941-32061325 GCF_015228065.2 Penaeus monodon | reverse complement strand
ATTGCTCCATCCTCACGGCAACAGCGAATCCTTTTTCAGTCGCAGGAGATCGTTCAGAACCCCAGTCGCTGCCCGACACACCAAAAGGAAACGCTCTTTTCTCTCCCCATTATCAACAACCTACAAACTCAATGCATATTTTTTCCTTCATGTCTCCTTTATTCATTCACGCCGAAGGAAGATTCAACACATTTCTTCCTCAACAATTTACGCTGGAAAGAGTATTACGGAAAAAAAATGTTTTAATAGTTGCCTGTGGTTTACCCCGATACTTGAAATAGATTGTTATAGTCAGAGGAAATAGATTTTTGGAAAATGGCTGTTTGATAACGTATGCTATCAAACAGGAGATATTATAAGCCCTATTATGTAACAATCGTAATA
>NC_051417.1:32060518-32060860 GCF_015228065.2 Penaeus monodon | reverse complement strand
TACAGTGAACTAGTGAGTAAATTTCCTCTATGAAAACAACCTTTTCTTAAGTTTATGCAATTACCTTTTTCTCATACGTAGGTTTTCGGGTTATCCCTAAAATTCCCAGAGATTTTAGGTAATCCCATCTCTGAAGGGTCAAAGTTTAAGGGTTTCACGTATCTACTGACATCACATCACTGTAGTCGTGATCTGTAACACGTGACCTTCCCAAGATAATTGAACAATAAGTGTTATGATAGTCACTCCGCCACTAGATGCAAAGGACATTAATCAAGCCGGTTTTTGGGAGACTGTCTATGCAGGACTCCAGGTTTTATAGCAGTCATGCATAAGTCATTG
>NC_051417.1:32059922-32060093 GCF_015228065.2 Penaeus monodon | reverse complement strand
ATCCGGACAGACACTGGGAAGATGTGGCGAACGCATGAACAGCTGAACATACTAGAATGAACATAAGAACAGGCAATTAGAGAGAATGATGAGTGTTCAAGCAAGAAACAGAGGTATATGAAAGGGAAAGGTTTACATGAGGTTAAAAATTGTTAAAGCATTGTGTAAAAC
>NC_051417.1:32059501-32059733 GCF_015228065.2 Penaeus monodon | reverse complement strand
GTTAATAATCCACACATAACCGTAGTGTTTTGCTCGTCGAGAAATATATTTAACTGCTCTCTATTCGTGCGCATAATTTGCAAGCATCGGTGCGTGTAACGTGTGACGCACACATAAGCACGCATACACACATTTCCGATCAGCTGTTTAAACTTTTTTTTCTCTCTCTCGATCTTTCTCTCTTATGCCTATTGCGTTTCAGAATAATAAAGAGAACAAGTACTCTCTCTCC
>NC_051417.1:32058995-32059175 GCF_015228065.2 Penaeus monodon | reverse complement strand
ATCCCATGCATAAAACCCCTGCTGGAAAATGCTGCTACGGTTCTAGGCCAATACAGCAGTTTGCCGCTGGATTGGCGAAGTATGTATTCAATACCTAATTAGTCACATGGAAGCAAGTACCAGTGAACAGAAAACATCTGTAAAGTAAAATTGAGGAGCCCCTTTAGAAGCTTCTTCGTG
>NC_051417.1:32058608-32058925 GCF_015228065.2 Penaeus monodon | reverse complement strand
AACCGCCATTAACGATATCAGTAGTATTAGAAACCTTGAGAATCCAGAAAATTGAGGAAATGGGGTAATCTTTGGTGATTAAATGCTTGTGAAGCAAAACAGCCAACTAAACTACTTGGTGTCGGTGGGTTTCATTGCTCCGTCAGTTTCCGGTACACATGAAACCTTTTCAGGAAAGTACTTTCGAAAATTAATTCAGAATCCACGGTATCAATCACCAAACGGTATTCTGGTTCGACACGGACCGGGCTTATCCTTATAGGTATTCTGGTAAAATTGGAAAAGACGCCTAACACCCATTTCCGTGTGAAAAAGAA
>NC_051417.1:32058250-32058459 GCF_015228065.2 Penaeus monodon | reverse complement strand
TGCACCATGGAAAGTATCAGTTCTTAGCCCGGGCAGATGTCTTGATCTCGCACAGATAATTTCTTTCCTTGACCAATATATCCCTAATGGTCAGCCTGCGAGTCGTCAAAAGCTTCGTCTTCGCAGCTGGCGGGACCATCATCCTCCGCTCCTGCAAGTATAAAGGCGAATCGGCACTTTATACACAGCCTAGTCACGAAGGAGCTGAT
>NC_051417.1:32058007-32058073 GCF_015228065.2 Penaeus monodon | reverse complement strand
CGTTGTTTCGTCTCTTCCTCGACTTTCGCGTCATATTTTCTCGCCGCTCGTTAGGGAGTGCTAGGA
>NC_051417.1:32057538-32057970 GCF_015228065.2 Penaeus monodon | reverse complement strand
CACATCTTCTCTAATTTCCTTATTAATGGTTTGCGAATGAAAAACTAAGCAAAGTGTCTGAGAATGTTACGGTCAGATTCTTCATTGCTGGCGTTAGACATCATCATATTTCCTATAATACCGGTATTAAATTGTCCATTTCTTAATCTGTTCATTACTATTACTATCATTTTCCTTGCTTAGTCATCTGTTTGGCATTCGTATTTTAGATGGAGTAAATCACTGATATATAAAGTTGTTTATCCGATAATTAAGGATTTCAAAGAAAACGAAGGCTTTTCCTGGAACTCAAAGAAAACGAAGCATTTAAAGGGGAAACTTTTCCTTAATTTTGATTTCTCAACCCTCAGGCTTAGAAAGACTGAAAAGAACCAACAACACAATAATAAGATTGTGTGTCTAGCACGCCGCTGGGAAGAACGTGCTCAATAG
>NC_051417.1:32056837-32056959 GCF_015228065.2 Penaeus monodon | reverse complement strand
TCACCCATTATCTTTGAATCTCTGGTTGTTGTTGTTTTTTACCAAATATAACTTAGAGCTCAAACAGATAAAGCGTTTCGTTGGTCTCAATAACAAAAAAAATCACTTTGGATTTCTTCAGA
>NC_051417.1:32056677-32056806 GCF_015228065.2 Penaeus monodon | reverse complement strand
CTCTCTCTCAGAAAGTCATGGAGGGATTTCTCGAACTCTCTTTGATGAATGCATCTTTCAATGAATAAATATGAGATGCTTGTGTGTGTGTGTGGGGGGGGGGGCTGGGGGAGGAATTCCGTATAAGAA
>NC_051417.1:32055606-32055672 GCF_015228065.2 Penaeus monodon | reverse complement strand
TAACATTCTCCACCTCGGACCGACTTCAGCTGCTACAGCATCACTATCTCTCTGAAATGACGATAA
>NC_051417.1:32055260-32055513 GCF_015228065.2 Penaeus monodon | reverse complement strand
GGAGGGGCATACAGACAGACAATGCAAATGCCTGTTGGAGCTTTAGAGAGAAATGTTAAATGATGCGTGGTTCATAGCGCCCTATTTAATAATAGTTCAACGCATGAAAAATTTTGTTTTTGAAATATATATCTTGAAGCTCCTTCTTTCCCTGAGAAATTTATCAGAGAGTAGAAAGAAGCGTTCGTAAACAAGAAAAGGCACCTCTTTTTCGCCTCATTCATCATCAAAAGTGATTTTCCCATTGCCATTG
>NC_051417.1:32054870-32055017 GCF_015228065.2 Penaeus monodon | reverse complement strand
GGAATAGTAATGTGTAATAAATAATCACACATCATAGAAATGAAGGTACTAATTTAATTATAATTCGTTACCAATGATAATATATCAAATCGATAAACAATATGCTACCATTACATAGAATAGCACAAAATATAAACCCCTAGATGC
>NC_051417.1:32054358-32054637 GCF_015228065.2 Penaeus monodon | reverse complement strand
GTGTGTGTGTGGGGGGGGGGGGTGTTACAGAAATAGTCTGTAGTTACTTTGAAGATAAAGTGGCTCTTGTGATCCCGGCGTGCTATCAGACAGAGGTCAAGAAGGTGCTAGGTCATGCTGGGTCGAGAGCGAAGTGACCTAGGGTTAACTTTCCAATCGCTTTTGCTGTCGACTCTCCTTGGGGTCACGCAGACGCTAATGCCAAGGTGAGGGATGATTAATGAGTCTAAGGGAGCAGGTGCACTCTGGACTGCTAATGAGGTTTTGATGGGATGCATT
>NC_051417.1:32053313-32053465 GCF_015228065.2 Penaeus monodon | reverse complement strand
GAGACCGACAGGGAAAGGGTAAAATCTATCTCTTCATTTCGGTGAAAAGATTAATCCACTTTTTTAATCAGATCGGTATGGAAAAATCCAGTCTTTGATATCCCTTTTGCCGCTGATGGAAGATATGTGATTGAATTTTGATGAATGATGCT
>NC_051417.1:32051743-32051857 GCF_015228065.2 Penaeus monodon | reverse complement strand
ATATGTGCATATATGTATATATACATTTTTATACAATTTCCAGAATAAAAAAATCTTGCGAAGGCGGGAACAGAGTAAAGCTGATTATAAGATTCACCTTTTTATATTTATTTG
>NC_051417.1:32051480-32051554 GCF_015228065.2 Penaeus monodon | reverse complement strand
TTTTTTTTCATAGAAATTCAATGAAACATAGCAGTGAGGTTTTCAAGACCTTGCAGGACGTACTCGCACTGAAC
>NC_051417.1:32051285-32051388 GCF_015228065.2 Penaeus monodon | reverse complement strand
CGCGCGTACAAGGGCGCATACAAATACATGCCTATTAAGGTAGGTTGGTTAATTGACAGATATGACATCCAAATAAAGCTTACGTGCCCGTGCAGCCGTGGGT
>NC_051417.1:32050525-32051204 GCF_015228065.2 Penaeus monodon | reverse complement strand
CAGATAAGCCCTCACGTCCTAGGTAAGCAAACCAATACAAACTTTCATAGCTTGATTAAGCAGAAAAAAAAGAAAAAATCACTCAACTTTGAAGTTCCGAATAGAATCGGGTATAGGGTAAACACGATCAAATAACCTACGATTTTTTGAAGTACAAAAAAGAACAACATTTTCCCTTCGTCTGACCAGTGAGAAGCCGGGATTTGGCCTTCTGTGGAGAGCTTAATGATTACGCAAACGCTGAGTGGATGTTGTAGGCAGAGTGTTTACAAGCCAGGGTGTTCTATCACAGCATGCGTTCACTCGCAAACTGTGGCGCGTTTGGCGAACAGGCACATATTGAGCAGGCAACGAACGTACCATGAAGAGGATGTTCATTATGGCTAACAATCTTGAAAAATAAAGTCAGATGTTCAAGTAGCATATTAAGGTTAGGTAAGGGAAACTTTATTAAGTTAAAAGAACGGTGCTGAAGCTTTTAATGAGTCTGAGAAGCCGACATCAAAACCGGACAGCAACATTCAAAGAATGGAAAAATAAAGAAGGAAAAACTGCTCAAAATGATCTTATCGTCATTGAAATGGATCTACATTTCATCAGTATTCCAGCCTTCTGGGAAGTAAGAGAGGATCTTGTTCTGCTAGGATCCTCAAAAGTCAATTTTGAATCTAAAATTACA
>NC_051417.1:32048743-32049266 GCF_015228065.2 Penaeus monodon | reverse complement strand
GTCTTGAGGCAAATTTTTTTTCCCAACATATAAATATCCGCAAGGGGCACTGAATCCCCTGTTATATATGAACAAAGCAGAGAAACGCAAATAAGCAGTTGAGCCACAGGGAGTTCCGCTTAGACGTCGCGGGATGGCTGGGCACTGATGAAGGACTCCCCGTGGCTCATAAACGTTTTATTGCAACGTTTCGACGGATCGCATGTCACCCTTATCGCTGCAAGAGATGCCAGTGTTGATCCACGTGCTTATTAGCTTAAGGCAATGTCGGCATGACAGAATAAACGAAAAGATCAAATGGATAATGAGAGGTCCAATTTTTTCCCTTCGAAAGGCGACCTCCAAACCATAATCTTGATGGCAGTTTTGAAGGGTGGCTGTGTTGTGAAGTACATCTAGTACATCTGGCGACGTGGAACTCACTGCCACTTCTCTCCCCCAACGCAGCTCCAGATCACGAGCGGGGAGAGAAATATCACTGTCTGCCGGACTGGATGGGTGTGTGTGTCGGTGATTATCGGAC
>NC_051417.1:32048390-32048597 GCF_015228065.2 Penaeus monodon | reverse complement strand
CTTTCTCACGTCGGACACCCCAAGACGACACAAACTCTCCGACATACATCCAATGACAAAAGCGACTAGGATTCCCTGCCAAACAGACCGGCAAACCGGCTTTTGGATGTTGTATGGACGCTTGTTGAGTGGTGAGCAATTGCGAACACGGAGGTTTAGCCACAACAGACGCGAGGAGGTTGACTTGATGTCGGATAATATCGTCAC
>NC_051417.1:32047808-32047962 GCF_015228065.2 Penaeus monodon | reverse complement strand
CTCGAAATCAGCTTGACCCTCACTGCCCTCCATTTCATTATAAACGCGCGTTGTAAGCAATTACGTTTGTCCCTCCTTGTTATTAACCTTTGTTGCGGATCAAAATGCATGTCGAGAAATCGCCACTTTCACCCTACGCTGCTTTCTGTTCAAT
>NC_051417.1:32047520-32047648 GCF_015228065.2 Penaeus monodon | reverse complement strand
CATTGTCATTATCGCAGTCTCAGCATCACAGTCGTTACAAAATGCCAGAGCAATATTATCGTCATTGTCACTTTGTGCGCCGTGATAACTTCAGGGTCTTCGATGCTGGTGAAAGAATCCGAGAGGGA
>NC_051417.1:32046157-32046356 GCF_015228065.2 Penaeus monodon | reverse complement strand
CACGCCACACATCTTTACACTGGTGCCAGCCACTGGGATCATCAACACCCATATTATTACACTAGTGGCATCGCGCTGCCGCCTTATGTCCTCCCACATATTTTACATTGGTGGCATCGCGCGTGGGATCATCAACTCCCATATATATTACATTAGTGCCATCGCGCTGGGATTCGTCCGACGCACGTTTATTACAGAA
>NC_051417.1:32045446-32045791 GCF_015228065.2 Penaeus monodon | reverse complement strand
GAAGACTGCAAACTCAGATGTAAAAAAAACGTAAATGATACTATACAAACGTTGCATGAAACGCTTAGGAGTCATTTCTCGGAGGGAACGAGCGGTCGAGTGCGTTCAGGATCATTTGGAACTCCGTTTAGCGTCAGGTCTCTGCTGTTTCGGAGGGAAAGGTTCCTTCTAATGAACAAGCTCCGGTGGAAACGACTTCCGGACACAATTCTCTTGGAAGGCATCATTTTCTCTTCTTGAACATCCACTTCGGAGGTGAGAGGAAGGGGAACCACCGCAATGTAAATCTGTAGGTTCACTGGAGGATTGAAAACGTAGAGAAAAATAAATAAGGCTCTCTTGCTG
>NC_051417.1:32044797-32045173 GCF_015228065.2 Penaeus monodon | reverse complement strand
CAGTTCAATACAGAATTTCCAGACTTTTATTTCTCTGATAAGAACATCCGGTACAATTAGTTTTTTTTTTTTTTTCCCCACATATGGGCATTAAATACAAATATAATTAATATAACACGGTGACCAACTGCCATTAATTTTTGTGGGGATATTGCCAATTAAAATGTAATTAATTATTACAGTATCATTCCATATATGCGACAGTATTATTCGAAAGTATTTAATGTTTAAAATTCTAATATCAGTTAATCATATATATCATTGTTAGGTGTTTGGCTTTCTAAATTTTGAAATGTCTAACGCATCCTGTTACTTTCAAATGAAATAATGAAAAAAAACAATCTAATGCTCAATAAAACTTCTGCGATTCTGAAAA
>NC_051417.1:32044663-32044753 GCF_015228065.2 Penaeus monodon | reverse complement strand
GGTAGGTCAGCTCAGGTAGTCGGTAGGTAGATGTTAGTACATTAGTGTCTGGCCATGTTAGGTTATTTAGTACGAACCACTACTATCTAG
>NC_051417.1:32044116-32044501 GCF_015228065.2 Penaeus monodon | reverse complement strand
GCTAACCTCTCCTCTTCTCCTATTCTCTACCTTCTCACTTCCTAACTTCTCGCTCCTTCTTCTCCTCCACCCCTTTACTCTGTCTCGCGTTCCTACCTCTGCCTTCCTCACTCCTTCCCAGCTCCTCCTCTCTCCTCTCCTCTTCTCTCCTCCTCTCTCCTTTCATTCTCTCCTTCTCTTCTCCTCTCCGCCTTTCCTCCTTTCCTCCTCTCCTCCTTTCATTCTCTTCTTTCTCTCCTCCTTTCCTTCTTTCCTCGTCCCCTCTCTTTATCTCCCTCTCTTCTTCTATCCTCCTTTCCTTCTCTCCTCTTCTCCTTCCCTCCTTCTCTCCCACTTTCCTTTTCTCCTCTCTTTATCTCCGTCTCTTCTTCTCCTTCTCCTCTTG
>NC_051417.1:32043898-32044039 GCF_015228065.2 Penaeus monodon | reverse complement strand
ATAACCGGCGCTGTCTCAGTCCCATGCATCACCAGCAGCTTTCATCACGTCTCGTAAATCTTTTAATTTTGACTTAGCTTACGTTACTGTTTTTTTTTTTTTTGAGGGGAGGGGTGTTAAATCTTTTCCTTTTTAAAATGA
>NC_051417.1:32043194-32043339 GCF_015228065.2 Penaeus monodon | reverse complement strand
GAAAGGCGTTGCTCAGAATTCAGGTCAAGCTCCATCAGTTTGACCTTCAGAATCCCGATTGTCAGGGAGTTTTCATGAGTGTACAAACCGTACATCAGTGGTGTGTGGGGGGGGGGGGAGGTTATTACATTCCTGGCGTACGCTT
>NC_051417.1:32042953-32043164 GCF_015228065.2 Penaeus monodon | reverse complement strand
GCTTGTTAGAGCATCTTAAATACTGATGACGTAGGTCCTGTGACTGTCATCTCTTTTCTCTTCTTCCCCTTTCACTCTGGAGGGGTGCTTGTGTACGAATCTGAAAAAGATGAAAAAGTATGACAAGACTACATATAATGAAGAGAAAACTTATGCATCTGCTGAATGTACGACATTTGCATTTTTTTTGTCTTCTCCCCGGTTATACAGG
>NC_051417.1:32042591-32042805 GCF_015228065.2 Penaeus monodon | reverse complement strand
GTGCATATCAATAATTCCCTTGTAATAGAGGGGCTTCACCATGGCGTACGGGTAATGCTAGTTGTCCGTTTGATGAATGGTTCAACATCTCCTGTCGCCTTAATGAAGGGAACAATAATGGCATTCGCATGTTTTGTAGTATCGGCAAAATGTGTTGAATGCCTGGTATTTTTCCAGCTTGCTCCCTTTCTTCCTCGCCTCCCTTTTAGAAATG
>NC_051417.1:32042025-32042095 GCF_015228065.2 Penaeus monodon | reverse complement strand
ACTCGGCTACCACGTCCTGGATGCCCTTCCTAATATATGTATACACACACATACTTACAGTATACACACA
>NC_051417.1:32039974-32040460 GCF_015228065.2 Penaeus monodon | reverse complement strand
TATATATTTCACGGGCACTTGAGAGCCTGCGGTAGACGCTAGCCTTTTCTTTAGAGAACAAACACCAAGACATCCTCCACACTCACTCGGGTCTCGTATCTAGGTAATGATAGAAATTCAAATTTATAAATGTAGCATTAACTCTAAACTTTGTACCTATTCTTAGGTTGTTTCATTTTTGTGATTGCTGCATGTATGTTGTATATGTGTATTAGAATTTTCATGGTAACTTTGAAATAGATACTAAAAAAATATGAAAGTGAAAAGGAGTAAGTTGTACTAGTGTTGGCGCGACGTTTTTTGCCCTCTTGGAAACCTGTTTTAGGTTGCACTCTTGCGATTGCACAGAAGGAAGGAAGGTCTATGCTTTTTCAGCTGCGGCTACGGCCTCATTTGTCCCGGCGGGTAAGGCCTGTGGTACATCCTTGAGTGGGTGGCGGGCGTGAGAACCAAGAGCACGCGGTGGCAGAAGCGAGCCGTCTAATA
>NC_051417.1:32039846-32039939 GCF_015228065.2 Penaeus monodon | reverse complement strand
AGAAATTATAGCATTTGGAAGAACAGGCAAAGAAAGCTACCTGTACAACACCGTCTCAGCTTGATAATTTCTCTAACTGATGAAGTAAATGAT
>NC_051417.1:32037272-32037799 GCF_015228065.2 Penaeus monodon | reverse complement strand
TATATATTTCACGGGCACTTGAGAGCCTGCGGTGGACGCTAGCCTTTTCTTTAGAGAACAAACACCAAGACATCCTCCACACTCACTCGGGTCTCGTATCTAAGTAATGATAGAAATTCAAATTTATAAATGCAGTATTAACTCTAAACTTTATAGTTAATTATAGGTTACTTCATATTTGTGATTGTTGCATGTATGTTGTTTATGAATATTGGAATTTTAATGGTAGCTCTGTTCATGAAGCATAATAGTTTTGTTCACTCAAGCTAGTTTATGAAATAGGTGCTAAAAAATACGAAAATGAAAAGAAGAAAGATCTAGTAGTTTTGTCGCAGTGTTTTTTGCCCTCATGCGAACCTGTTTTAGGTTGTAGTCTCGCGATTGCACAGAAGGACGGAAGGTCTATGCTTTTACAGCTGCGGCTGCGGCCTCATTTGTCCCGGCGGGTAAGGCCTGTGGTACATCCTTGAGTGGGTGGCGGGCGTGAGAACCAAGAGCACGCGGTGGCAGAAGCGAGCCGTCTAATA
>NC_051417.1:32036973-32037237 GCF_015228065.2 Penaeus monodon | reverse complement strand
AGAAATTATAGCATTTGGAAGAACAGGCAAAGAAAGCTACCTGTACAATACCGTCTCAGCTTGATAATTTCTCTAACTGATGAACTAGATGACGCGCTGATGAAGTCATCATGAAACACAGATCCCACTTACTTCAGCAATCTTGTTAGGACTGCCCAAGCGACTGCAGATAGTTGCTAAGTTTTAGGGGATATATGACAAACTACTAACTAGAAGAATTTAGTTACAGCAAAAGTTTTTATTTATAATAACTTTTGATGTTAT
>NC_051417.1:32032646-32033173 GCF_015228065.2 Penaeus monodon | reverse complement strand
TATATATTTCACGGGCACTTGAGAGCCTGCGGTGGACGCTAGCCTTTTCTTTAGAGAACAAACACCAAGACATCCTCCACACTCACTCGGGTCTCGTATCTAAGTAGTGACAGGAATTCAAATTTATAAATGTAGCATTAACTCTAAACTTTATAGTTAATCATAGGTTACTTCATATTTGTGATTGTTGCATGTATGTTGTTTATGAATATTGGAATTTTAATGGTAGCTCTGTTCATGAAGCATAATAGTTTTGTTCAGTCAAGCTAGTTTATGAAATAGGTGCTAAAAAATACTAAAATGAAAAGAAGAAAGATCTAGTAGTTTTGTCGCGGCGTTTTTTGCCCTCATGCGAACCTATTTTAGGTTGTAGTCTCGCGATTGCACAGAAGGACGGAAGGTCTGTGCTTTTACAGCTGCGGCTGCGGCCTCATTTGTCCCGGCGGGTAAGGCCTGTGGTACATCCTTGAGTGGGTGGCGGGCGTGAGAACTAAGAGCACGCGGTGGCAGAAGCGAGCCGTCTAATA
>NC_051417.1:32032351-32032611 GCF_015228065.2 Penaeus monodon | reverse complement strand
AGAAATTATAGCATTTGGAAGGACAGGCAAAGAAAGCTACCTGTACAACATCGTCTCAGCTTGATAATTTCTCTAACTGATGAACTAGATGACGTGCTGAAGAAGTCATCGTGAAACACAGATCCCACTTACTTCAGCAATCTTGTTAAGACTGCCCAAGCGACTGCAGATAGTTGCTAAGTTTTAGGGGCTATATGACAAAGTACTAACTAGAAGAATTTAGTTACAGCAAAAGTTTTTATTTATAATAACTTTTGATG
>NC_051417.1:32028082-32028609 GCF_015228065.2 Penaeus monodon | reverse complement strand
TATATATTTCACGGGCACTTGAGAGCCTGCGGTAGACGCTAGCCTTTTCTTTAGAGAACAAACACCAAGACATCCTCCACACTCACTCGGGTCTCGTATCTAAGTAGTGATAGAAATTCAAATTTATAAATGTAGCATTAACTCCAAACTTTATAGTTAATCATAGGTTACTTCATATTTGTGATTGTTGCATGTATGTTGTTTATGAATATTGGAATTTTAATGGTAGCTCTGTTCATGAAGCATAATAGTTTTGTTCAGTCAAGCTAGTTTATGAAATAGATACTAAAAAATACTAAAATGAAAAGAAGAAAGATCTAGTAGTTTTGTCGCGGCGTTTTTTGCCCTCATGCGAACCTATTTTAGGTTGTAGTCTCGCGATTGCACAGAAGGACGGAAGGTCTATGCTTTTACAGCTGCGGCTGCGGCCTCATTTGTCCCGGCGGGTAAGGCCTGTGGTACATCCTTGAGTGGGTGGCGGGCGTGAGAACTAAGAGCACGCGGTGGCAGAAGCGAGCCGCCTAATA
>NC_051417.1:32027783-32028047 GCF_015228065.2 Penaeus monodon | reverse complement strand
AGAAATTATAGCATTTGGAAGAACAGGCAAAGAAAGCTACCTGTACAACACCGTCTCAGCTTGATAATTTCTCTAACTGATGAACTAGATGACGCGCTGAAGAAGTCATCGTGAAACACAGATCCCACTTACTTCAGCAATCTTGTTAAGCCTGCCCAAGTGACTGCAGATAGTTGCTAAGTTTTAGGGGATATATGACAAAGTACTAACTAGAAGAATTTAGTTATAACAAAAGTTTTTATTTATAATAACTTTTGATGTTAT
>NC_051417.1:32027049-32027164 GCF_015228065.2 Penaeus monodon | reverse complement strand
TATCAGAATGATATTCATGCCAATTTACTACGGACATCCTGGCTGTGGACATAACGGAGGAAAGGACACTCCATGCCATCCACGCCGGCCGCGTCATCATGGCGGGAGTACCCTG
>NC_051417.1:32026762-32026853 GCF_015228065.2 Penaeus monodon | reverse complement strand
CCCTTGGCCGTCTTCCGCGAAGTGCCTGTGCTATAGTCCGTGATATTTTTTCGTGACCAAGAATATAGTTTAAAACCGCCACAAACTTTGT
>NC_051417.1:32024928-32025076 GCF_015228065.2 Penaeus monodon | reverse complement strand
TTTAGTCTAGAGAGAGAAAAAGAGAGGATAATATAACAGGAGGCAATAGAAAACTTCTCTTGTAAGTGGACAAGTACTGGTATATATTGATAATTATTCTCTCCCTCTCTGGTAATGATAATCATTGCTAAAATACCCAGACAGACAC
>NC_051417.1:32024143-32024594 GCF_015228065.2 Penaeus monodon | reverse complement strand
TACTGGACGGAATTATTCTTGATTCTAGGAACAAAATCCCGGAGTATCTCAATATGGACAAAACTTTCGCTTTCATCTCTATGAGGGCTGACCGTCTGAAATACTGTAAGACTTGTGAAGAAATGTGACCATAATTCTGTTCACTGTGACCCCTGTCATGGTTGCATCACTAACGGGCCTGGACACTGCCAGTTTATTGGGATCTGCATTACTAAGTCAAATTTCGCGTCGGTAACATACTTAGGTTTCTTTTTCGTCTTTGTGAATAGTTTATTGGCAGTTGGTGCATTAGCCTCGTTCTTCACGGAGAGCATTTTCAGTACGTGGCAACTGATTGTCATTGAGATTGACACTTTGTTCTTAATTGCTTACGTCTTAATTGGACTCTAGAAAATTTCAAAGATGATGTGACACTGGCCCATAATGATGTGTCTGCGTCTATACTTTCGAT
>NC_051417.1:32022488-32022608 GCF_015228065.2 Penaeus monodon | reverse complement strand
CGCCCAAGGTGAGCGAGCCGGCCGTCGAGGAGGCGCCCAACGTGACCGAGCCAACCTCTGTAGACGACGACAGGATTGGGGAAATATTGGGAGTATTGACAGTCATTTTAATATTTATTT
>NC_051417.1:32021004-32021268 GCF_015228065.2 Penaeus monodon | reverse complement strand
ATAACATCAAAAGTTATTATAAATAAAAACTTTTGTTGTAACTAAATTCTTTTAGTTAGTACTTTGTCATATATCCCCTAAAACTTAGCAACTATCTGCAGTCACTTGGGCAGGCTTAACAAGATTGCTGAAGTAAGTGGGATCTGTGTTTCACGATGACTTCTTCAGCGCGTCATCTAGTTCATCAGTTAGAGAAATTATCAAGCTGAGACGGTGTTGTACAGGTAGCTTTCTTTGCCTGTTCTTCCAAATGCTATAATTTCT
>NC_051417.1:32020440-32020969 GCF_015228065.2 Penaeus monodon | reverse complement strand
TATTAGGCGGCTCGCTTCTGCCACCGCGTGCTCTTAGTTCTCACGCCCGCCACCCACTCAAGGATGTACCACAGGCCTTACCCGCCGGGACAAATGAGGCCGCAGCCGCAGCTGTAAAAGCATAGACCTTCCGTCCTTCTGTGCAATCGCGAGACTACAACCTAAAATAGGTTCGCATGAGGGCAAAAAACGCCGCGACAAAACTACTAGATCTTTCTTCTTTTCATTTTAGTATTTTTTAGTATCTATTTCATAAACTAGCTTGACTGAACAAAACTATTATGCTTCATGAACAGAGCTACCATTAAAATTCCAATATTCATAAACAACATACATGCAACAATCACAAATATGAAGTAACCTATGATTAACTATAAAGTTTGGAGTTAATGCTACATTTATAAATTTGAATTTCTATCACTACTTAGATACGAGACCCGAGTGAGTGTGGAGGATGTCTTGGTGTTTGTTCTCTAAAGAAAAGGCTAGCGTCTACCGCAGGCTCTCAAGTGCCCGTGAAATATATATA
>NC_051417.1:32012935-32013201 GCF_015228065.2 Penaeus monodon | reverse complement strand
CAATATCATCAAAAGTTATTATAAATAAAAACTTTTGCTGTAACTAAATTCTTCTAGTTAGTACTTTGTCATATAGCCCCTAAAACTTAGCAACTATCTGCAGTCGCTTGGGCAGTCTTAACAAGATTGCTGAAGTAAGTGGGATCTGTGTTTCACGATGACTTCTTCAGCACGTCATCTAGTTCATCAGTTAGAGAAATTATCAAACTGAGACGATGTTGTACAGGTAGCTTTCTTTGCCTGTTCTTCCAAATGCTATAATTTCT
>NC_051417.1:32012376-32012900 GCF_015228065.2 Penaeus monodon | reverse complement strand
TATTAGACGGCTCGCTTCTGCCACCGCGTGCTCTTAGTTCTCACGCCCGCCACCCACTCAAGGATGTACCACAGGCCTTACCCGCCGGGACAAATGAGGCCGCAGCCGCAGCTGTAAAAGCATAGACCTTCCGTCCTTCTGTGCAATCGCGAGACTACCTAAAATAGGTTCGCATGAGGGCAAAAAACGCCGCGACAAAACTACTAGATCTTTCTTCTTTTCATTTTAGTATTTTTTAGCATCTATTTCATAAACTAGCTTGACTGAACAAAACTATTATGCTTCATGAACAGAGCTACCATTAAAATTCCAATATTCATAAACAACATACATGCAACAATCACAAATATGAAGTAACCTATGATTAACTATAAAGTTTAGAGTTAATGCTACATTTATAAATTTGAATTTCTGTCACTACTTAGATACGAGACCCGAGTGAGTGTGGAGGATGTCTTGGTGTTTGTTCTCTAAAGAAAAGGCTAGCGTCTACCGCAGGCTCTCAAGTGCCCGTGAAATATATA
>NC_051417.1:32001147-32002313 GCF_015228065.2 Penaeus monodon | reverse complement strand
ATGTCCCTTGGTCGGGATGAATCTGATACAATAAAGGGCGGAGGCCTTGACGGAAACCGATTCATACAGAGAGACATGTCCTCGACCCCAACAAGTAGATAGACATGGAGACAGACAGACGTGGAGGCGAGACAGAGGGACATGGAGACCGAGACAATCAATTCAATTCTTTTATCTATTAAAGTGTCACGATACAAGTTAAAGATATTTACACATGCATTGTATTTGTATCCAGTCCTTCAGGACTTACCCAGACACTGAAGTCTTTAAAATTTACATAATGATTAAAGAAAATACTAAACTATCTATTTTACATTTTGTACATATAACATTTCAGGCAGTAAACGATAATACAACTTACTAGGTGGTACAAAACTTTGTATGAATCAGGTAATAAGTTTCCTTCTCCCATATGCTTCGATAACATAATACACTGTATCTGATAGAATCCCCTCGTTTCCATTTACAATCACTGTCTTGGTTTGTCAATTGATGAACTGGATACATTTGCCCATCAGTTCATTCCCTAAGTCTGTATAATGTGGGCAATCAAACATGAATCGTCTTTAATTTCCCCATTTCCACAATGAACACATAACCGCTCTTGTGGGTGTAAGTTATAAATACACCACATTTCTATTCTATGTGGCACGATTCCTGTTCTCAGCCGTGCGAATACTGACCTAGAACTCTTAGATAGATGTCTTGTTGCATAGGTTTCCAGCTGATATTTAGTTTTGAACAATTTACATGTTCGTGACTTAGGTTTTGTATGTATATTCCTTAAGAATTGTTGCTCATGGTTTCCATTTCATTCAGACCTCAAAAGGCTAAAGTTTCTAACTTTCGTTTGTCTTGAATAAATCATTTGTTTATTTATTTGATTAAAAATGGACTGCATATCTGAACACCAGGTCTATTTCTTTTCATACTCTATCTTGAAGATTTTGTTTCATTTTGCTGAATTATTTGATTCCAGAGCCTATGTCTATCTTTCTTCGAACAGTTGGTGGCTCAAATCCCATTTCTTGTAGAGCAGCTACAGGGCAGTATTTATGGACGCCAAGATATGCTCTTAAAGCTCTATTATGTACAGCATCCAGTTTAGAGTACAAAGTCATGGAGACATAGACAAAGAGATATGGAAATAGCGACAGAGAAACATG
>NC_051417.1:32000716-32001069 GCF_015228065.2 Penaeus monodon | reverse complement strand
GACAAGGAGACAGGGAACCATCTTCCCATCATGCAATAAACCCAGAAGCTAAAACACGTTTCATTCTCGCGCCCATTAGATTGTCCTCAGCCTCGTTGAACATATACTTTAGGAAATGCGTATAAACAACTTTAAATATCACACTCAACTGTGAGTCCTCGCGAGCCTCATGTGTGCGAATTTTGTGATTGTAGGCTTATATAATTCGCATCAAAATCGTACAGAAATTTTGCAAGGAAATTCTGCAAGCTAGCAATCGGAAATATAAGCTTCTCATTACTCTGGTCTTACCGGGATCCCTAACAATACCTGCTCGGAATCGCAGTGTTTAGCAAGTATTCAGTGAAGGAGCG
>NC_051417.1:32000106-32000676 GCF_015228065.2 Penaeus monodon | reverse complement strand
AGTACTCTGTAATATAAACGTGTGTCTAAGAAAAGGCAGTTTTTGATACTGTATCCTCATTACGGACAAAGTAAAAAGGTCGAGAAAAATAGTGTTTAAAATGGACACGTTACAATTAAGATTAACAACTTAGCGATTTGAAACAACTTTTATTACGCCATTTCCTTTTCTTTCTTTCTTTCTTTTAATGACAAATCACTCCAACGCAGTATCTGTTTTAAAAATCCAATTGAAAACTTTTCTTTCTCGGAATAGTCCTATAACCTCCCCCTTTCCCCCCCTTTTTTAAACTTTGTTTTTAGCATTTCCCCAAAAAAAAAAAATTCCCACAATATCGCCGCTCTCGAATTCCCTTACAGCCAAGAACCGCGTGGTTGTGACCCGCCCTTCAGTCATCTCGCTCGTCGCTTGAAGTTTTTGAAGCCAAAAAGGGTAAAAAAATAAGACATTTCCCTCCCCCGGCCAAGTGCGAAAAGTTTTTCTTATTTTTTAGTGCCATTTAAAGAAATGCCTTTTTCCAAAGGGGTTTAAAAACGCCTTTTCCTCTTGTTTGCTGGTGTTTTGGGGGGT
>NC_051417.1:31999877-31999961 GCF_015228065.2 Penaeus monodon | reverse complement strand
TGGGTGGTGGTGGTTTGTGGGGGGTTACATTCATCATACAACATTTTTTAATTGTTATATTTTTTTTCCCCTCTCCCTCTTTTG
>NC_051417.1:31998370-31998849 GCF_015228065.2 Penaeus monodon | reverse complement strand
CGAATTTACATTTAATATTGTTTAAAAAACGTTATTTGCAGTGTTGTGAGACGCGCGATTGTGTGAGTCGATTTTGCCGACCCTCATGTAAAGGGTGATACGAGTATTTTTTTAAACCCTTTAAAACCCTTACTCAATCATCCCCCAAATAGCCACCCCGATAAATTTGGAAAGGGAAAACTTTAATTTGAGCCTTAATGATGTTTTTGCCCTTCATCCATCATATGGGTAATAAAGGGTCTTGTCACTTTAATCAACGGGGAGAAAGCCGATAGCGGTTGCATCAAAGTGAGAGCCATAGAATCCCTGACTAATTGTTTCCGACGAAAGCTAGGAAAAAAGGTTTGGAAACCCCGTCGCAAAAAAGGGGTTTTTTAAACCCATATTGTTTTTTTAAAATTTAAACGGTGTTTTTTTATAGCTTTTAATTATCCCAAAAAATATTGTTCATCTTTTGAAATGTATTTTTTAAAAAATTT
>NC_051417.1:31991799-31992541 GCF_015228065.2 Penaeus monodon | reverse complement strand
GATAACAGAAACACACATACACACGGTACTTTCCCCCAGGCAGTACCTTGTCGTGTAGCCTTTAAACTTACAAACTATCTGCAGTCGTTTAGGCATGGCTCAACAAGATTGCTGAAGTAAGTGGGATCTGACTCTCACCGTGACTTTTTCAGCGTGCATTTAGTTCATCGCTTAGAGGAATTATCAAGCTGCGACGGTGTTGTCCGTGTGTGGGTAGTTTCCTCTGCCAATTTCGCCAATTTCTTCAGCTCTTTTCTTCTCCTCTGCTCTGTTTTAGACGGTCTTCTGCCACCGCGTACTCTTGATTTTCATGCCCAACACCCACTCATAGATGTACAACAGGCCTCTCGCGCAGGGACAAAAGCAGGCACAGACGTAGCTGTAAGAGCATAGACCTTCCTTCCTTCTGTGCAATCGCGAGACTGCAACCTAAAGCAGGTTTGCATGAGGGCAAAGACCGTGATAAAACTGGTAGAAATTTCTTTTTTTCGCGCCACCAATGATTAGGTGTTTAACAAACCTTCTATCGAGTAATTCCTTGCCAATACAACCTAACAATCTCTTGAACGCATTTCGTATCAAAATTCCATTGCACATATACAACATACATGCAACAAATCCAAAAAATAAATAACCTACGATTAGGAGCAATGTTTCCAAGCTATGCTACATTAATAAATTTGAATTTCTATCATTACTTAGATATGAAACTCGACTGAGTGTGGAGGATGTCTTGGTGTTT
>NC_051417.1:31987973-31988127 GCF_015228065.2 Penaeus monodon | reverse complement strand
AACACATACGTACACCTTCGCACATGCATGTGATGGGTAGAAAATGAAATGATATTTGAATTAATCAACAAAGGATATAAATGAGCAATTTTGTATTTTGATACGACCCACGATATTTGATCAACGGTGAGAAGGACTTTTCATCTACAAAATA
>NC_051417.1:31987728-31987931 GCF_015228065.2 Penaeus monodon | reverse complement strand
TAGCGAAAGAAAAAGAAAGGTGTTTTTCTTAACTTATTCCTTAACTCAGAATACTGCCATTTGTAGAAGTTTTCAATTAACAAGAACATTTTTCATTATTACGCCACGATATTTCCAGCTTATCAGTATATTAGATAGTAATTTGTTTATAAATCGACGAGGAAAATATCCTGAATTTAGAGAATACCTTAGCTAATAGTGCA
>NC_051417.1:31982218-31983266 GCF_015228065.2 Penaeus monodon | reverse complement strand
ATACATGTAAATACATATATATTATGACTGTGGCAGGTCTTACACCTGTTCGGGCATGACGCACCCGCCATACTGGGGTAGGAAGAGCTCTTGAAATCAGTGGTTGTAAGTCCTTCTAGGACACGCATGCTTCGAACACCAAAGCCCCAACTATGGGCAAATAGCAGGATGGGAGCTCTACATCCCTGGCCGGAAATCCTATTCACCTGTAAGACTGAGCATCGGTAGGCGAGAGAGCGGAGAGGGGAAAGCACATCCCTTCTTCACTTCAAAACCTTATATACAGGTCAGGCAAACAGGTACCACCCAGTACCCAAATGTGTTCAAACCCTACGGCGATGGAGAATTGGTGATGGGATCAGGCAGAGGATGCTACTGTGAGTTCTTAGCCGAAACTCTGCACGCAAGCTGCTGTGGGGTGAAGGTCGTCCACTGTAGACAATGGTAGATGCAGTGCCCGTATCCTTCCACTACGACAAAGCACTGCTCTCCCCACAAGGAGAAGGGGAGATAAAAGGATTCCTAAAAATAGTCTACCTCATAAACACACCTGGCAGGAAACCGTGCTTGCCTGGGCATCCAATTAAGCGGTCGAAACAAAAGACAGAAGATGAAACCCTAACCTTTGGGGCATGAAATGTATGCACTCTGCTTGACAGAGGAGACAGACCAGAGCTATGCACTGCACTCATCGCCAGGATGCTAGGCCGGTACCAGATTGGCATTGCAGCCTGAGTGAGACCAGATTCGCTGGAGAAACGCAGCTTGGTGGGGGCTACACCTCTTATTACATCGGGAAGCCAGATGTCCCAAGGACCTCTGGCGTTGGCTTTGCTATTCGGATCAAGCTTGCAAGACAGCTAGACAGCCTACCTTGTGGGATCAAAAACTGACTGATGACCTAGCGCCACAAGCTCACCATCTACTATAGTGAACTCTGACGACGTCAAGGAAACCTACAAAGATCTCAGCCATGTTATTCAGGAAGTGAACAGCAAAGGCAAGCTCATCATCCTTGGAGATTTCAACTCACAAGTTGATTACTCCT
>NC_051417.1:31981664-31982028 GCF_015228065.2 Penaeus monodon | reverse complement strand
GTGGCGTTCACATCACGCGCTGCATGAGAGGAGCAGACTACTAGTCCAATCATCGCCTACTCCGGAGCAAAGTGAACATACAGATAGCCTGGAAAAAAGAAGACGGCTAGGAACAACTCCATTGCTCAGCTCATCAGCAAGGAAGCACAGAAAATTCAGGAATCTCTGTCCGACATTGAGCCGGAGCACGACGCCTTGGAAGAGGAATGGGAGACCCTACGAAAGGCTGTCCCGCAGCTTCTGCCCTTGGAGAGAGGAGGAAACAGCGTGCCGCTTCCGTGAGAATTTCTTTCCGTCTGTGGCCGTTCATGTGCGTCAAAACATGAGGACCTACTTCGGCAAATGACTTGAAAGCTTACTCATT
>NC_051417.1:31979912-31980237 GCF_015228065.2 Penaeus monodon | reverse complement strand
AGGTGCTTTCCTTCAACCGAGTAAACATATAATTCAAACATACAACGTCAATTTCCATTTTCTGAATAAAGCTTAAAATAATGCAAGGAATAAAAGATCGACATATTTCTATTTAAATACTAATAGCTTAATATTTTGCTTAGTTTTCAGTCTGAGAAAAAAAATCGTTTGGGGTTACAGCGTTCGGAGATCAGCGTAATGTTCTAAATTCAGTGTGTGCCTCAAGCAACATTGCAATTTTATTTCGATATATAAAAGCGTGAGTCATATTCAGTGATGAAGAAAACGAAATTCCTGAGCGTGTAAGCTGCACAGACGGAAAGAA
>NC_051417.1:31979529-31979654 GCF_015228065.2 Penaeus monodon | reverse complement strand
AATATGTATTGAGAGAAACATGAAATATAGAATCAGCTGATAGGGAAGGAGGAAGGAGCGAGATATGAGATAATAGCAGAGCCAGGTGGACGGACCCGAAAGAAATTGCAGTTTATTTTTAACAT
>NC_051417.1:31979188-31979401 GCF_015228065.2 Penaeus monodon | reverse complement strand
TTTCTTTGCTAATCGAGGCAATGTTACTCCTGGTGAAAATGCAAATTTGGAGAATCGGTTTCCATGGATTTTTTTTCTCGCTAATGCAAAAGATTTAAAGACATAATTAAATCGGAAAGAAATAGAAGTGGAAGAAAAAGCAATAAGAAAGGATTGCATATGAGAAAGATAACATCACATATGCATCACTTATGCAAATAAACTTGAATTTTG
>NC_051417.1:31978496-31978675 GCF_015228065.2 Penaeus monodon | reverse complement strand
AGCACAGATATTTCTACCCTCATGCTCTTTCTCGTCGACAAACAGCAAACGCAAAGCCTTCCGTTCGATCTGGATTCTCGGCGTTGAATTGCTCGGAAAAGTTCCTTCAAAACAAAGGCTTTTACGTTTCTCTTTTTCCATCGTCCTTTTAAAACTATTATCTACTCTCTCTCTCACAC
>NC_051417.1:31975316-31976454 GCF_015228065.2 Penaeus monodon | reverse complement strand
TAGGGCGAAAAGTTATGGATTGAAGCAAAACAAAATGATGTAACGGCTATTGCAAGAGAATCCCCGTCAATCATTTACGCGTCTAGGTGAAGTTTGAACCAGGCGAATGAGTTGTGTATGACTGGTCTGACCATCAAGGGTTAATTAATACCAACTATGATTGGGTTGCTTACTCATATGCACGAATGGAGGTCACCTCAGACTCCGTTATTAAAAGAACTACATTAGATGTATAGGAAAAAATGCATAGTGTGACGCGCAAAATTTGCAAATTTGATGTGAGGGTTCGGGAATAACCCCAGTGAACCCCCGAACAAAAGAGAAATGTGAACAGGAATAAAGAATGAATGAAATAATTCGTGTGATAAGTAATGTTGAAAAATAAATGAACATGCGAAAGTAGATGTAAAGAAAATAGAATGTGTGGACGGAAAAAAAAGAGAAAAGAAAAAGTGGCAACTCGAATGTATGCGAACGCCCCCCACCAGGTGAGTGGCGATACTCCTGGCTTGGCGAGCAAACCGCTCACCTGTGAGGGACTGCCTGTAGAAACCCTCGCCTTCGACGTCGTAGCTCGTAAACAAAAACCTCGGGACTTTGGGCGCCGCCGTCGCAGGAAGGCTCGGGTTTTTTCGCCCTAGCTTGGCGAGCACAGAGAAACGGCGACAGATCGCAGCCTCTCGATAAGAGTGGGGACTCCCCTGCCTACCCCCGCAAGGAGTCACGTGCCCCACCGGCTTCGGTAGATGGACAAGGCATTGGTAGAAAAAACGGAGCGTTACGTATACGAAACCCTCTCTGAAATAGTAACCGTGAGAGGCATTTACGGCGTTTGATTTCTCATTTGTTTAGGTTTGTTTAGTTCGTGTGAATGATACTTAGTGTATTTATAATGTGTCTGGTGTATATGCGTGCTGGGTTCTCCTCGGGTGTTACTTATGCGTCAGTATCGTAGCGTATTACATTTTTGTTTATTTGCTGATTTATAAAGTTATGCATTTCATATGTAACATGTGATTAATAAATTAGAAATATCATTGACGTTTGCTTTTACCCCTATTATTATTCTGACAAAAGAATGGGCAAAAGATCTAGAGAGGCTGAAGAGTATCAAGTGCATTAAGAATCAATATTGGTC
>NC_051417.1:31975114-31975227 GCF_015228065.2 Penaeus monodon | reverse complement strand
CATACGTACTTATACATATGTATATACCTACCGCGGCTTAGTAAGCATGTTCCCCTACGTCCACTTCGATATAGGAGCAACATTGAATTTTGATGTGCTTGTAACTTTATTTT
>NC_051417.1:31974738-31975066 GCF_015228065.2 Penaeus monodon | reverse complement strand
GTCGCACCGAGCTTAACCCTTTTAGTGCAGTTGAAGACACTTTCGATAAAAAATGTACAATTTTATATAGCATAATGCAAACAAGATTATTTAGTACATTTTAAATTCGAGTTTATTCATGAAGCTTCGAGATCCTGTTGTTGAAGGGATGGACACTCTTTGTTTAGTTGATGTATATCAAGCGGTTTGCAATTGAAATTTGAAAATATAATCTGATTAATTAAGATAAATTAATCATACTCACACATACAAGTATTTTGCATATATTAAACAAAAGCATAGTGATATTTTGTATACAAGAATTACAACAAATACTGAACGCCAGAGG
>NC_051417.1:31973670-31973979 GCF_015228065.2 Penaeus monodon | reverse complement strand
CTTGCAGCGCCCAGTTTCGCTTAGCTCACCCTGCCCGCCGCCGCCGCCTACGCCCCTCGCGTCTATTGCTTTAAGAGCCGATTCCGGAAATGGACACTAATTCGCAAGGCAGCCAATGGACGGGCGAGGCAAACGCAGTGCTCGGGACAGATAAACGCTTCGCGCGTCTGCAGCGAATTTTCCCAAAGCCTGATAATGAAAGGAACTCTCCAGCTGCGGCAATCGGTGTTTTTTTTGGATAATTTGTAATTCCTCGAGGGATGTGGAGGGGAGATTTAAGTGCGCTTGTGGGGAGGATCAGATGCTACT
>NC_051417.1:31970489-31970572 GCF_015228065.2 Penaeus monodon | reverse complement strand
GGGAGTCTAACGTACAGTATGAGAATATATTAACATATCGTTTTTCATTGACGCATCTCCATCTTGCTCGTCTTCTCATTCGC
>NC_051417.1:31970186-31970371 GCF_015228065.2 Penaeus monodon | reverse complement strand
AAGATTCGTCGTCGTCGAGTGAGAGAACAGCTTCTCTGCTTGTTTACCATCCTCTATGAGAGCAATATACCCCTGATGGGTAGGGTAGTACCTAAGTACTATGATTTCGGCCTCAAAGAGCCTAGGTGAGGGACGTTGATCTTGCCTTAATCATGGTCCAAGAAAGGCAAGAAGTCGTCAGGAAT
>NC_051417.1:31969904-31970096 GCF_015228065.2 Penaeus monodon | reverse complement strand
ATTGTTAGCGATTATTTGCAGGGATATATCGCATATTTTACTTGGTTTCAAATTTATATTTCCTTACGTTGCAGCTTTGGCATATTATAATAAAAAAGTAAAATGAACAAAGAAGACATGGAATATGGATTATAATATTGTCTTATTCTATCAAGGTATATGTAAAATCGAAACGCTTTTGACGTTTTTTTT
>NC_051417.1:31969500-31969674 GCF_015228065.2 Penaeus monodon | reverse complement strand
AGCTAAATGACAATGAATACCTCTCTAGTGTACAATTATTGCATCCAACCACTTAACACAAATAGGGTATTGCGGCCTTTGAGCTCGCCAGCCAGTCATGAGAGTGGAAACGGGAGGGAGAGGGAGATCTTTGCGGGTCTGCATCCCATCCACGACTGACGTATCTATAACCCG
>NC_051417.1:31969034-31969269 GCF_015228065.2 Penaeus monodon | reverse complement strand
ATGATCCCCTTTCCGAGTTGAGGAATAGCGCGCATATTCCCGGCGCGTCACTCGCTCGTCAGTCCTCCATGTATGGCCATTAAGTGGGGCAATTTCCGGCTGTTTAATGGAAGATACATTTGCAAGGGCAAGGCGCCCTCAGGGACACGAGCATTACGTTGTCAGCGCTTCCAATTTCTGCGAGATACGTAACGCGGGAAGGAGGATGGGATGTTGATGGGATCAACTTTTGATG
>NC_051417.1:31965878-31966065 GCF_015228065.2 Penaeus monodon | reverse complement strand
AAAGCCTATGCATTAAATACAGTGCCTGGAAACACTGCAATACAAAAACAAGAACAAGTAGAGAAATCTCTACATAGCATATTTTCTTTATTATTAAATCAATATTGCCGACAATGATGAAAATAAACAACAGTGCCTTGTGGTAGTGGTGGGCGTAATTGAATATTTGTAATCGATTACAGCGTGA
>NC_051417.1:31965740-31965834 GCF_015228065.2 Penaeus monodon | reverse complement strand
TTCAAAGCCGTATATTTACTCGCTCCTTCATGCCCGTTATCGCCTATCACTACCTGTTAGTGTTTATTCATATTCATATTGCAGTAGGGGTAAG
>NC_051417.1:31964890-31965493 GCF_015228065.2 Penaeus monodon | reverse complement strand
AAATGCTGTGTTAAGAGAACAAAGAGAACATTTCTATTTCCATTTGTGCCTTGTTCATGCAGATGTTCTCTAGCTGTTCTTTTTGTCCTCTTTGTTCTATTGACAAAAAAGGGTATACACTATATAATAAAACTAAAACGTTGTCCTGTGAAGAATTCCTAACAGCATTGAACGTGCGTTGTTTACGTTCGATACAAATATGTGTGCTCGGGTTTTAGGGAATGGGAGCATGTATCATAATAATACCGGTCATACCATTAGGGTTATGGAAAAACTCCTTTCCAATGTCAAACAAGTGTTTGACATTCTAAGGGTTTTGCCAAGATGGAATTTAAAATGGATTCCCCTATTTTATTTTTCTCTCGTTTTAATATTAGATTAAAAAGATATATTTATCACATTGGTAAATTTTTTTAGCATTCAAACTTTTTTTTACAGTTTTTAAGAAAACACTTCGAATGAGAAAGGAATTTTATGCGATATTAAGGAATAAATATTGTCATTTCTAGTTGATTATTCAGGAGTTGCGATCATATTATTCTCTTTCGATGTATTAGTTGAGAATGATAACCAGTCATTTAATGCATTTAGGAGAATGAAATA
>NC_051417.1:31964596-31964690 GCF_015228065.2 Penaeus monodon | reverse complement strand
CCGTCTGTGCAGCTTACACGCTCAGGAATTTCGTTCATCACTGAATAGGACTCACGCTTTTATAAATCGAAATATAATTGCAATGTTGCTATTG
>NC_051417.1:31963534-31964098 GCF_015228065.2 Penaeus monodon | reverse complement strand
ACATAAAGGGAAATAATTGATGACGATAACTTTCTTAATAAACAACTAATTAATCATATGCCAAATAGGCGCATTATTAACGAAGAGAACTTTCTTCATAAAAAAAACGATTAATTCATTTGCAAATTAAAGAACATAATTAATCGTTCCGTAATAAAGACACGCCAGAAAGACACATAATGTTCCTCCTCTCAAGCTATGGTTCTCTCGGCCAACATTCCCCTAATTGGGTCAAATTGCCTTTCGAGCGACACACGAAAATTACACGCAACTTGTTTTGGGGCAGAAGCGGCATCCGAGGCGCTGTTGAACCAACTCTCGTCCTTAATTGGCCCGTTTCTGGAGACAGGGAGCTTACAAGGTGAATGCGATTAGCGTGGATAATATTGTCTCTTAACAAAGGGTCGTTATACAAGCTTGTGTGTTCCGGGAAAACGTCAGAGTTGTTATGAAGTTTCTGAAGACTTCAGCGTTGTTGTTGGCGATGGTATGTGTGTGCGTGTGTGTGTGTGGGGGGGGGTATCGAGGTGGGCGTGGGGGTGTATTAGAACATGTGGGAGTCCT
>NC_051417.1:31963174-31963389 GCF_015228065.2 Penaeus monodon | reverse complement strand
TTGCTTGTGTTTGTGTCTGTACGTCTGTGTGCGTATGTGCGTGAGTATCTTAGTGTGTATCATCTATGTGTATTTTTAATGTATTTTACAAAGTACCTATTCACATAAATCGAAAGGGAACCAGGTTTACGTTTCCCTTGCCACACATCGAAGAATATATATTTCCCCTTCGCCAAGTATAAATCCGTGAATTACTGGCTGCAGCTAGATTAAAA
>NC_051417.1:31961287-31961405 GCF_015228065.2 Penaeus monodon | reverse complement strand
GGGTGGTGTTGTGATAAATATATGAATATAAAATATTAAAAATATTTTATTAATTTAATACCACACATCATAATTTTGCATAATCACCACTGCATTTATGGGTTTTTAAACAGAATAT
>NC_051417.1:31959585-31961252 GCF_015228065.2 Penaeus monodon | reverse complement strand
ATAAAAAAATCAATTTCAATAAAAATTTAAAAAATAATATTAAACATAAAATTAAATACAAAAATTTTAATTTCAAAAAAAATAAAAACATAAATCCCAAACAAATAATAAAACAAATCAAATAAAATCATAATAAATATTCAAAATATATAAATAAAATTATTAAATAAATAAAAAATAAATAAAAAAAAATTAATAAAAAACAAAAAAAAAATAAAAATATAAAAAACAAAAATAAACAATTTAAAAAATAAATATAAATATATACAAATAAATAAAAAAAAATAAATATTAAATTTAAAAAAAAAAAAAACAAAACAATAAACAAAAAAAAAAAAAAATAAAAAAATTTTAAAAAAATTTTTAAAAATAAAATAATAAATAATAAAAAAAAAAAAAAAAAATAAAAAAAAATATAAACTTTTTTAAAAAAATATTAATATAAATTAAAAAAAAATATAAAATATAAATAAAATAAAAAAAATAAATTATATAATAAAATAATTAAAAAAAAATTATAAAAAATTTTTTTTTTTACATATATATATATAAAAATACATATAAATAATAATAAATAAAATATAATATATATAAAAAGGGAATATAATTTTAAAAAAAAAGTAAGAATAAAAAAAAAAAATTTATATAAAATTTTTTAAATATAAATTTAAATATAAAAAAATACAAAAAAAATATTTAAAAAAAAAAAAAAAAAATAAAAAATAAATAAATAAAAAAAAAATAATAATTTAAAAACAAAACATAACAATACATAAATATACAAAATATTATAATTAAATAAATAAAAAAATAAAAAAATATACAAACAAAAAAAAATAATAAAATAAAAACAATAAAATATAAATAAAAAAATAAAATAAAATTTAAAAAATATTAAAAAACAATTTCTAAATAAAAAAAAAACAAAAATAAAAAAAAAAAAAAAAAAATATATTTTATAAAATAAAAAAAATATATATATATATATAAATTTTATTAAAAATAAATAATTAAAATAATTTCAATACATATATATAAAAATCTATAATTTTTATATATATATATAATATATATATATTAAAATTTTTAAAATTAATATAAATTAAAAAAATAATAAAAATAATAAATTTAAATATAAATATATAATATTTTTAATTTTTTATTTAAAAAAAATTTTTTTAAATTAAATAAAATTAAATATAAAATTTTATAATAAAATATATAAAATAAAATATATTAAATTAAAATTTTTAATATAATTTTAAAATATAAAAAAAAATATAAAAAAAAAAATTTTTTTTTTTAAAAACAATAATAAAAAATAATATACAATTTTAAAATATATTAAAATATAATTAAAACTATAAATAAAAAAAAATAATATAAAAATAAAAAAAAAAAAAAAAAAACATTTAAAATAACAAATAGAAATTAATAAAATAATAAAAAAGGAGATAAAAAATAAAAAAAAAAAATAAAAAAATATAAAAAAAAATTAAAAAAAATATATATATTTTAAAAAATATTATTAAAAAATTTTTAAATATTAAAAAAAAAAAATTTTTAAAAATTGATAAATAAAAAAAATTTTTTTAAAAATTTATTTTTATTATAAAATTAAAATAAAATATATATTTTAAAAATATATATATAAATCAACACAAAAA
>NC_051417.1:31955440-31955527 GCF_015228065.2 Penaeus monodon | reverse complement strand
ACACAAATTTTGATAATCTACTAAAAAGTTAAATAGAGTGATAAAAAATGACAAAAATAGTAAAAAAAAGATAGGAATAATGGGAAG
>NC_051417.1:31954113-31954562 GCF_015228065.2 Penaeus monodon | reverse complement strand
ATTTCCCCAAAGGGGGTGATACTTGGTTTTATGTTCCTTTGGGAATGTAAGATAGCGTTGAAAATTTTAATATGGAAATTGTAAGTATCCATATAAAAAATAAGCAAAAAAGCATAAACCCTTTTCCCGGATTAATGTATTTTAAAAAAGCCTTAAGAAAAAATAATGAGAAATAGCAAAACCCCTATTTTTTCCAGACAAATAAGTCCCTTGCTTGTACATTACCTAATTATGCCAATCCGATTTACAGCTCCATTAGCAACGGGCGAAGTCTCGCTAATGCAATATTTTCGGGGCAGAAGAAAGTTTCGGTAATTGAATTTGTCTCTCGACCCAACAGTAGACGGAAAGGAAGTTTTGTTATAATAAAATTGTTGTTTTCCTTCTGTTTCTAACTGCTTGTTTTTTTTCTTATAAACATACTTTGTCTTTCTCCGCATTCGTTAGTC
>NC_051417.1:31951720-31951981 GCF_015228065.2 Penaeus monodon | reverse complement strand
CATCTCGCCACAGATTTTTTGACGGACTCTACATTCCAGGGAGAGACGAGGGGCCGCACCGCCACGCTGGCCCGGGGCGGGTCGGGAAGGGGGCGTGGTCTTCGTCTGGAATCTCCAACTCGACTTCTCCTGCTCCAATGGGCGTGGCTGGCAGAGCTTGAGTCATCCTCGATCACCACAAGCCCCGTCGCCATCGGCAAGGTGCCCCGGCGCGGCAGTTATCAAATATACATCTCAAATTCAAAACATAAAACAAACCAT
>NC_051417.1:31951430-31951696 GCF_015228065.2 Penaeus monodon | reverse complement strand
CAGTGTGCATGTTACCAAACATTTATCTAAAAAAGACGCAACTCAAACGATAAAACTATCATCCTAAAGAAGAAGAAGAAAATCCCTGACGCGACAACCTCGCCCCCATTCGTCACCTTCTGGAAATATAAAGTTCCTGACGTGATTGATATATAAGGTCAGGGCGATGACGTCATAGTTGGCGCACGGGAGATAACGAGGCTGATGGATCGCTCGCCGTCGCTCGCTTGGACGCCCGTTCAAGGGACGACGCCGGCGGATCAAGG
>NC_051417.1:31950314-31950796 GCF_015228065.2 Penaeus monodon | reverse complement strand
ACTTTGTAGCTTGATATCCTTCCAAACATTTTAGTTCTGTTTATGTCGAACAGGATGCAACTCGCTGTATTGCATTATACGAGCTGGGAATAAATTTAGACAATATACACAATGCAGAAATGATTTGCTCGATACAATAACCGATAATTATTACTATCTGTTATATCATTAATATCAATGGTTTTGATAACAATTTGCGTTATTCAGTTCAATTCATCATTACGATTACTTCTTATATAAGATCCTCGATTGTATTTCTGTCCCACTTAACATCTCCATCTGGCGAGTCCGACATGATGCGTCTGCAATATGACAGCAACAGCTACAAGATCAGTGCAATATTGACAGCAATCTGCCATCGACCAACGTGTTGCGTTTACTCGGCGGAAAACACGAGCATCGCCTGAGTGGCCGGAGAGAGATATCTGAAGTATCTAGAGGGAGGCTGGGACGCGGTTATCCAAGCGCCGTAAGTGGATTAT
>NC_051417.1:31948796-31949218 GCF_015228065.2 Penaeus monodon | reverse complement strand
AAATGTGTGTTGCGTAGCGTGTGTTCATATGAGTGTGTAGAGACGGCAGTTCACATTCCACTGAAAAGAATATTAAGGATCAGGATATGAATTTGAATACAGGAACATCACAGCATTTTTCACTGTTTATTTGCGAGCGACAATAAACGGAAAGGGAAAATTCTATTAATATCAATACATCCACATTTTATTGGGCTAACCGCGCCGAGTCTTTTTTCTCTCCCTTTTAGCGTCACACACGAGAAAGCACTCTGCTATATTTTATACAATACAATATATTATATCCATTTCCTATCGTGGTGAAAGCCTCGTAAATGCAGGTGTTAACGTATTCCATCAGAGAGTATGTGACAAAAGAATGTGTGGATATTCGAGTAGAATGTTCATTGCTGATTGGGTTTATTTGTAAAAAGAAATGCGCT
>NC_051417.1:31948184-31948326 GCF_015228065.2 Penaeus monodon | reverse complement strand
GCGGCCGGTCCGTTTTAGCTCAAATTCACAAAGGTGCTGACCTGGTCTATTCATTAATGTCTTTCCTGAGGCGCTGACCTGGCCCGCCGCTGCCTCCTCCTCCCGAAGGTACAAGGAGGCGTTGTTGTTTTTATACCTTTTG
>NC_051417.1:31947388-31947718 GCF_015228065.2 Penaeus monodon | reverse complement strand
TGGCATAAACAAATAAAGGGACAATTATAGCCTTACTTGATAAGTATTTAAATTAATTACTCTTGATGTAGTTATCTAATTTAAGTAAGGCAATACTCTTAATTTATTCAGATAAATGAGTCTTTATGTCTTTCATATGCAAAGAAGTGAAGGGAAGAAATCACACGCAAACCGTAACGTGAACAATACAATTCATTTAACAAATTAATTAGTAATTTGAAATACCTTATAGCAAATCGATATAGAATATGTAATGAACAGGAAACTGGCATCAACAGAATAACTTGACTGCACTCAAACACTTAGAAAGCATCACCGGAGGGAGGAACT
>NC_051417.1:31947042-31947278 GCF_015228065.2 Penaeus monodon | reverse complement strand
GTTATTTGTCCGCCGCCAGTCTGGCCGTCACTGCTCACGCACTCACCTGGCGTAGACATGCATACACCAGCCTTGCCGTACATAGGCCTAATAACTGTCATTGGCTGCAAGGACAAACAATCACCAGCAATACAGGGGCGTGCTTATGCGGCGCGTAAATCATACAAATACAATACATTTGTATACAAGGGTATATTTAATCAATTAACATAAAAAGTATGTGCGTGTGTGTGAGT
>NC_051417.1:31946824-31946933 GCF_015228065.2 Penaeus monodon | reverse complement strand
ACTAATGGAACCATCGACCCGTGACATATTAGTGTGACGCGTAAATCATGAGCTCAGCGTTGACTTCTTCGAGGCTCGACATCTGTGACGAGGAGAGAGACAAAGGAAA
>NC_051417.1:31946046-31946187 GCF_015228065.2 Penaeus monodon | reverse complement strand
ATATATCACAGGGCAATTTCCGGGGAAGAGAAAACGAACAGCGTCTAATAATGAGATTCAGTTTATCATCTAAGCCTCGACCAAGGAGCAACATTATGTGGATGAATTTAATTATCACTTAATCGCGTTTTTCTCGATTAT
>NC_051417.1:31945740-31945898 GCF_015228065.2 Penaeus monodon | reverse complement strand
ATGGGGGCGGGGAGGGGCCGAAGACAAGATAAAACAGAGGGTTAGAGTTAATTAAAAGGCCGTACAAGGGGTGATAAAGGGAGGAGAGAGGGAGACAAGGGAGAACAAAGAGGGAACGGAAGGGGAGGAAAAGGAAAACGAGGGGAACGTGCAACGAG
>NC_051417.1:31943957-31944135 GCF_015228065.2 Penaeus monodon | reverse complement strand
GGTGTTAAGCGGATGACCGTGGCCCTCCATTGATCGTGGACGATCTCATTTTGGGATGTTGAGGGCCTGCCAGAACGTGCTTCAATCTCCACTGATGTGCGTCTATAAGTGAGGCGGTTGTGCCACTCCTTTATCTGTGTGGTGCCCATTTGGAAGTTCCCAAGCTTGACTCAAAAAT
>NC_051417.1:31942623-31943537 GCF_015228065.2 Penaeus monodon | reverse complement strand
CTATATTAACACTAGCTCATGATTAGCTAGCAAGGTGTAATCGTGGCAATCATCTCTCGTCATTACCAGGAAACTAACGTTCATGAATCGGAGAGCAGACCCGATGAATTGCTTTGATTCCTCCTCACTCTTTCTTTTTTTATTTGCGAAATAGAATACATATGAGAGGATGAGAAAGATGAACAAGAAACGACCAGTGTACGAGGTGAATGAAAACGAAAAATGTAAGTAATAAAAATTATGGTTAATCAGACAGGGCTGAGTATAGCATGGCAGAGAGAAGAAACAAAGATATCGAAGATAATGAATATCATCTATAGCAGAGGATATATGATTTTCATTTCGATAAACATCGTCATAATTACGATGTTCTGAAGAATATGTTAATTCGAATGTTAATTTATTGCACACCTGTTCTCTTTTATATATTTTTTACCTAGATTGCCTGTCTAACTTCGGCCTGTCTACTTCAACATTACTTTTAAGCGGTTCAGATATAAGGACTTTAAAACAAGGAATTATTCACTGGACAGCGAAGAACTGGGTCAAGATGGAGTCAGTTAAATATCTTTTTGCATTTACTGTTAATTTTAGGAACAGTGGAATCGGAGTTTCAGTACAGTTGCTTTAAAAAGTGAGGGAAAACTCACTTGCACATATGA
Source organism: Penaeus monodon (assembly GCF_015228065.2). NCBI lineage: Eukaryota > Metazoa > Arthropoda > Malacostraca > Decapoda > Penaeidae > Penaeus > Penaeus monodon. The sequence continues at coordinate 31,942,875 of NC_051417.1, read as the reverse complement.
TGCGTGTAGGTTTCATAATTGTAATGGTATCATGTAGACATTTCGCTAAAGTATTTTCAAACCATAATGGAATTACTTAACACACAACACGAAAGCTTACGAACAAGATTCTGCCGCATAGGTAGTAACAGTTAGTGAATTTATCGCCATCTGTTTGTGAAAAGATCGCAATAAAACTTTCAAGAAAACGACAACAGCAGTACAACCACCAACTGAAGACTCAATATCTTGTACTCTATTTGTACTTTAGCC
>NC_051417.1:31942215-31942581 GCF_015228065.2 Penaeus monodon | reverse complement strand
TCTAACTTAAAAGACTGTTTTGCCAAGGACGCTAGACATTTGTGTTGGTCTCCGAAAACCACAAACTTCTGAACGCGACACAAACTTGTTGCCGTAACTTTGAAGTCCCTGTGGAATGAGGCTTTACATCGGACGTGCAACTTTCGCTGGCAAAGTTATAAGTCTTGTTCGTGGCAGTAGATGTGACGAGACGAAAAAAGAGAAAAAAAAAGAACAAATTAACATAAAAAGTTGCTTGTAAGTTTGCTGTTTTTGTACTATGATATCACAATGTCAGAGGAAATGCATCGTGAGAATTGTTCAAACTGTAGCTGATATTCATGATTTGGTGAGAAAATGATATGTTTGTGTTATATAAAAGTGGAA
>NC_051417.1:31941705-31942091 GCF_015228065.2 Penaeus monodon | reverse complement strand
CTGGATTGAAACCATGCTAGCAAGACGAGTGACAGCCACACCTGACGGCAGCTGCTTTCACATTCGCTCTGTGCAGATAATGTCTCCTCGGCTTTTAATCATATTCATGGGTTCATCTCAGTGCACGCGATGGCAAATTGAGCCACTGTCACTATATCATCGAGTGGTATTATCAGGAAGGCCAGCCCGGGACGCGAACGTTTACAGAATTATAATATATGCGAGTATATTTTGCTTGATATGAAATGAATGTGTACATTCGTTTTTTTCTGGGGATTAGTAATAAACATCTACTGTGGGCGACGTGTTATGCTAATGAGCCCGTCTCCCCAGCGACCTCGCGAAGCCATGCATATGATGGTACAGGTGTTCCAGAGAAAAAGATT
>NC_051417.1:31940626-31940856 GCF_015228065.2 Penaeus monodon | reverse complement strand
CTGAGAACTCTACCTCCTTTAAGTTCATAAGATCTCGACGTCTGGTGGAGAAGCAGAGGAGAGGTCTTCCGCACAAAGGGAATCCGGCAAGCAAGGGCCCGGAGCACGTCTTGTTGCATGTGGCCTCCCCCTCTCGTGCGCTGAACTACAGTGCTTACAATTCATCACAACTGACACACGACTGCGGATAAATCGGCATTCAAAAGTGAATCACGGAGAAGGTCAACCAA
>NC_051417.1:31940128-31940201 GCF_015228065.2 Penaeus monodon | reverse complement strand
GCAATTCTCTTCGTAAGTATAACAAGCACACGGAGTTTCAGATTGGGAAAATATACGTGGATTTTGTTGTCAA
>NC_051417.1:31939091-31939504 GCF_015228065.2 Penaeus monodon | reverse complement strand
CAATACAAACCATAAAAGATCGGTAATTTCTCGACCTTAAAATATATTAAAAAAGATACTAATAGCAAACTTAAAGAAGAAGGAAAATAATATTAATAAATATAAAAACATTAACAACAAACCTAATAAACTGATAACTCTAATAACAAACTCAAAGAGGAAAAAGAGAAATAAAAAAAATATATATATTACGCACGTACCCTCAATGTCGCCCACCGCCATCTTGGAATCCGCCGACGATGCGCCTCGTTACCACATTAATTCGAATCGCGATCCATCGAGGCGCGGCGAGATAATTACGTGACGCCGCTTCGGGAAATTGATGATTCGGGCCCGATTAGCATTCATTATTCATTTAAACGATTTCCCTTGTGCATTGCTCTTGTTTCTGGCTTCGCTTTTGGGACTTTTGC
>NC_051417.1:31933641-31934027 GCF_015228065.2 Penaeus monodon | reverse complement strand
ACGGATTCAGGCTGGAAATATACCAAAAAGAATATAGAAAAGACGCGAGAAAATACCCAAGGTCTCTACTCTTTACACTCTTTAAAATATTCTAACGGAATCGCTTTGTGTTCATGAATTATTTCAGACACGGCCCCAAAGCGGAGCTCGCAAACCGCAAAATTACATAGGGAGGAGAGTTGCATAGAGTACGCTGGCGTAGATGCATATAGATTATTCTATTAGACTACCTGACGCAGTTCTTTTGTATACTGAATATGCCCTTTATTGCTTTCTGGACAAATCAGTCACGTGTTAAATACTTCATCGTATTTGATATATTTGTTGTGGGACTTTCGGGCACATGTTTATCGCTCCCTTTGTTTAACTTCCACAGTAAGAGAAAT
>NC_051417.1:31932397-31932515 GCF_015228065.2 Penaeus monodon | reverse complement strand
CAAAAATATCAGGGCTATAATACAAGACCATCGCCTCGTAAAAATCTAGTCTGATAAATGTTACGTGGTATTTCTAAGGGAAACTGTAGATTCAAGAAAAAGATATTCTTGGCCAAAT
>NC_051417.1:31928739-31928985 GCF_015228065.2 Penaeus monodon | reverse complement strand
AAAAAAGGCTTAACCGAGATTCCCCGTCCCTTGGCCCACACATAGACAAACGCATCTAAATCAGTGAATGGGCGTCTCTCGCTTTATCTTCTTTCGAACGCTGGGAGAAAAACTCCTTTCATATTTCTCGTAAACGTCATTACAGACAGCATCAAGGGCGTAGGGGATTTCGGGAATGTCCACAAAGTGCGCGTTTATGTCGAGCGGAAATCCAGAGGGATTTGTTGATACGGATTTACATGCTAC
>NC_051417.1:31927767-31927860 GCF_015228065.2 Penaeus monodon | reverse complement strand
AAATGTTACGGAGTATTTCTAAAGGGAAAGCTGATTCAAGAAAAACGGTTCTTGGTGAAATAACACAGGATTTATAGACAGTTGCTTGGTGTG
>NC_051417.1:31927374-31927615 GCF_015228065.2 Penaeus monodon | reverse complement strand
AGGACATGTACTTGAACTTGCACCTAAATAAAAATCCATTCAATATATTTTCCGTAAAACCTCTCAAATTAAAAAGATTTACTGGAAATTTGTTCGCTAACTGTCGCTCACAGGTACTCTGCAATGCAAACGGTATGTTGCAAACACAGCTTGCAGCTTTTATAAGGGTCCCATGAGTCTGCAAAGGCGAAACCGATCCCTAATTGGACTCAGGAATTTTCCTGCTATTAGAACGGGGCGC
>NC_051417.1:31926721-31927165 GCF_015228065.2 Penaeus monodon | reverse complement strand
CACAGTGTGCGTATGTGTGTGATTTATTTAAAAAGAGAGACCTCGACTTCATCTTCAGGTGTGAGGGGAAGTAATGTGTGCCCCTATTCTATTCAATAATCTTTTAAAGCATGCTACCGCTCTTTAGTGATCATGATAAATAAAGTTATGGTACCGGTTGCACTACTCTTTATGCCACAGTATATTTTCTAAATAGCTATGTCAGTATTTTCTACATCATAATCATTCATATCATATCGTTTTCGGATGGAAAGAATGTCATTACAATAATCTTTATGTGTTCGGGCGCGGGATATCTCCGTAAACCTCCCTGTATTGCTAACCCGAACGACCTCCCCGATGCCTGTGTGACGGAGGCTGAAGAAAAAACGTGAAGCGATCGTACGTTTTCTGGACGGGATTTCGGGGCATAGTAGATTGAACTCGTTTTTTTTTGCTTTTTGA
>NC_051417.1:31924476-31925886 GCF_015228065.2 Penaeus monodon | reverse complement strand
AGAAATTCCCGAGCAGCAAGACGGGAGGCAGATATCAAGGATGGTGGGGTGAATAATCCTCTTACGCATCTCAGAAATAATACTAAATATCTGTATTTCCGAGAATTGCAGTAAATCCTATGATTACTCTTTGGTAATCATCTTACCTAAAATACTGTTCTTTTAGTAACTTTAGCTGTTACTCTACTTGCTATACTACTTATGTAATTTTTCAAATGTTTGCTTGGTTATATTGTTAGTTTTTTTCATAAGTTTTTTTTTTCTAGTGGATTGTGTTCATCTCCTTTCCTGAATGGTTTTATTGCTATTACATGGATGTGATATTGTCGCTGATAAACTATTCTGTAGATTTTTATCTTGGGTTTCGGGAAACAAATCTACGGTAACCACACACCGCGTTTAACTATGCAGCGTTTACCAAAAGTCCGTTTAAATAGGAGGTATTCTCTATGCCTTTCACCTGAGGCCCAGATTAAATAGTTTTCTTCATGGATTTATCTATCTGTCTATTTTACTTTCTGACGTAATCCGGAATTTTGACAAATTCTGTATTGGAGCACCATGGGAAAAATTAAGATTTCTTTACTTTCCAAAGAACAAAACAGTTTTTATAGTTTACTAATTTTGTATAAAGAATTTCATAAGAAATTCTCCACCACAACCATTTATATTTTTCTATGATTGCAAGGAATATAGTATAAATATACAGTACCACAGTAAAGTAAGAATGCAAATATTCCAATCTTCACGAAAATAAAAGATGATACCCAAAAAGACTGCCTGTTCTTTTTTTCTCATTTATTTACATTTGTGAGCGTAGAAAAGGTGTCGCATTGTATTACTGTGAGCTTTCTCTCCTTGTCCTAAAAAACGCAAGCATAGTGTCAACTTTGTGAGGAAGATTTATTTTCTCTTTTTGGCAATGTTTTGAAAAGGATACCTCTGCGGTCGAGTGTAATTTTGAACATTAAGCCTGGTGCTTTGATAGTTTTCTCTTTTTCATAATGTGTGGGTGGTATTTTGAAGACCAGTGTGCGAGCGGAAAAGCTAGTCGTGCCTGATTTTTCTCGCTTTATAGGTAGATTTTTTAGCTTGTGTTTTTGGGGTGTCGTCCCTTAAGGTTTTACATCAGTTTTATGTTTTACAAATCTATCTTTTCATCAATATTTTTATTATCAGTTTATTCTTCTTCAAAATTCACGTATCTATAAAAAAAATGTTTTCATAGTAACGATTCAACTTAATGATTACTGACCGATATATGCTTCATCCCAGTAGATAATCTTAGATGCATGACTGTCGATGAACACGTGATGTCTTGGAATTCAGTCTGCACCTTTGCAATCAGATCATTGGAAACCTTATTCGCTGTTAGATTCCTCTGTCTCTTCTCACCATTTAGGTTCTATG
>NC_051417.1:31923605-31924249 GCF_015228065.2 Penaeus monodon | reverse complement strand
CTTAATCTCTCAGTCTCTTCCACACATCTACAGCTACTTATATGAATCTCTTAAAAGTAAGAGGTAAACATAAATGATGATATGAACTCACATGTAGAGTTAGATTTTTTGGTATATTATCATATTTTATGATAATGCAAGTATTGTTGAATATCTGCATAAAGCACTAAAAATAATATATTGATGTTAATAATGTCACAAAAGGATTACAGCCGTTTGGATAATAATGATAAAAGACCATAAAGCGTCCACGTCATATAAAGATCAAACAAGTTTTATTTTATTTATTTTCTCCAGACAGAACCCAGATCTCAAACAGAGAAAAAGGACACAAGAAAAATATCCATCCCTTCTCTGTCACACCCAGCGTTCTCCTACGAGAACGTAATCCATTTATGTAACAACTTTTAGTACCAAAAGGTCCGCAGTCAGCGTCCTATATATAGGCGAAACGCCTCTTGTAATTGCCAAGGGAAAATATATGGGAGGAGGAAGCAACACTTTTCCACACAGCTATCATACGAAGAATTCATACTGAGTTGCAAACTTCGTTATTTGGGAGAAACTATACGAACAGACACACATATATATGAATGAGTATATATGAATGAATGTTTTAAGTACAAAGAGTGTCCATATGAATG
>NC_051417.1:31923257-31923453 GCF_015228065.2 Penaeus monodon | reverse complement strand
TAAAAGTGATGTGTACGTACATATGCTGATTCGTACATATATAGCAAACCTATACATAAACATCAACTTCCTTGGCAGAGTGCCAGCAAAAGATCAGATATCAGCAAAAGATCAGATATCGTATATATAAGTAATCTCTCTGGCGCCTTACAGTCAGGAAGAAAAGAATGTCGATGCCAGACAAAGCGAGGAAAGG
>NC_051417.1:31922280-31922443 GCF_015228065.2 Penaeus monodon | reverse complement strand
AGTTTTCCACATTCAGCCGCCATAATTACATTACGTGATTTAAGCCACGTCAGACAGAGATGATGTCATGCATCTGATGAGCGGTAGCAGGAAACAGCTTAGAATGTTCCGGAAACAGACATGAGGCCGTATGAGAGTGAGATGGACTGAAAGGGGAGTGTGA
>NC_051417.1:31921919-31921988 GCF_015228065.2 Penaeus monodon | reverse complement strand
CGCTGCAAGAGCGCACGCAAATTTTTTTTATGCCACCTATCCTTAGGTACATTTCCCTCACACACACAC
>NC_051417.1:31919893-31920121 GCF_015228065.2 Penaeus monodon | reverse complement strand
ACACACACCTTGTCTGTATATCTCAGTTTTCATTTAGGTTTTCTTTGTTGAAAGTTCATAGGCTGTTTTAATTAATGTATATTTATCTCATAAGCGCAACGGTCAATCAGATGTCACTAATTTTTCGTTCAAATTGCAAATTGCTTCCCTATTATGGTTTCGAATTAATTGCATTTCCATCCACGTGACAGATAATTTGACGCTCACTTGCACCGAAAAATTCATCGA
>NC_051417.1:31918793-31918928 GCF_015228065.2 Penaeus monodon | reverse complement strand
TCATAATATTACATAATGAGTCTCGCTGAGCCTCGATGAGATTTATGAACGGTAAGGATACTACACCATTCTTGCTCAGTACAGTTGGCTTAACGATCAGCTGTTCAGCCGAATGATGTCTCGCACTATTGCACT
>NC_051417.1:31918272-31918340 GCF_015228065.2 Penaeus monodon | reverse complement strand
GCAGTAGCGTTCGTCGCCCCCCCCCTCACCGTCTAGCTCACGGCCTTGAATGCCTGGGGACGACTGCC
>NC_051417.1:31915963-31916834 GCF_015228065.2 Penaeus monodon | reverse complement strand
ACCTTGAGCACATGTATATATCCCATCCAATATGTTTTGGAGAATATATGTACGTCATAATAGCATTATGTGATGAAAAGATTTAAGATCCTAATCCCTAATTGCAGCTTCATTAGCGATAATTAAAATCCTCATTACAGTCAGCGATGATTGCAGACATATAATTAGGAGCGGGAGGGAAAGATATTAAGACTCTAATTTGAAAGTCAGGTTATTTCGAAGGAATATTCTTGTAGTAGATGTGGTTATTTATCTTGTTTTTACTTTATTTTCTCTTCTTACGAACACTTTATGAATCAAACATAGAATGCGTTTTCAATTGAAAGGAAAATAGCAATGTATGAAATGTAAAAAACTCTTGTTCGTGTTTTATGTTCGTCACGAGTTGGTTTTCGAGTAGGTGTAAATATTTTGGTTAAATGATAAAACAAAATATATACAGATTTCCACTAACAAAAGTAAACACCTATCTCTTATATCTAGGTGTCAACGTACCTATACTTTGTCCATAACATCTTTGTCTTATGCGTTTACCGCACTTAAACGACATGCAAGACACACCAGCGCAATGTCTGAGCAACTTCCTCCAGACTAGCGACTGTACAGCAAGTTCCTTGGTATACAAAATGAAACAGAACACCTCCAATGAATATTAATGAATCTCGGGGACTGAAGATATTGTCGTGTGAAGGGCGAGGTTGTTAGGTAAGTGGCAAATGGTTGTAAAGGTAAGATAAATGGTTGTAAGGCAAGGGGGGTGGGGGAGAACGGGCTGGAGAAACAAATTGAGGTGGTGCGCGTGGTTTTATGAGCTACTCTTGGGGGAGGAGGCTCACCTTGAGACCTCATGGTTAGTTCTAAGTCTGTATGG
>NC_051417.1:31915506-31915579 GCF_015228065.2 Penaeus monodon | reverse complement strand
TAGGATTTATGTGAAGAAATTGCAATGTGTGTTTTTTTTTCTCTTTTTTTACTTTCTTCGTTGTTTGTGTTTG
>NC_051417.1:31914167-31915295 GCF_015228065.2 Penaeus monodon | reverse complement strand
TGGAATGAATACATAACACCTTATAGGCTCGTGATATATTGCACTGTATAATATAATATAATCTTTATCATGTTTCTTACTATATTGTTCTGTGTTGATGGTGATTGTGCTGCATATTTACGAAGTTGTGGTGACTGTTACTTGCTGAACACGAGATATATGTAAGCAGAGTGTTAATATGAATACTGAATCTGTATTTCCTTAACATCCGGCCGATAATTAAGCAATGTTTATAAAAGGAGAATAAGTCATGATATGGTCAAGATAAAAGAAAATATTATATGAACTAAGCAAATTGTGATTATGGAATATGACATGAGGAACTGATGACGAAGGAATCATATGAAGCGTGATGTAGACACACACATACACAACGCCTACTGCAGGCCACTCTTGGTTGGCCAGACCAGTGCGGAAAAGGCGGATCCGTCCGCAGTGGCCGCAGGGAAACCAGTGTTGTAAGATTGGCGCTGTCTCGCGGGTTTTCTTTTATCCTTTTGTCCTCGAGCCCGGCTGCAGGGGTTTTCTCCAGGGGGAGACGGCCTGATGGATGGCGTGTCCAAGGGCCTCGCGATCAGCAACTAGGTCAGACCTGTGGCGATGGTGAATGTGGCAAGCAGAGAGATTGTTGTATAAGAGACTTTATATATTGTTTTTGGTGTTTGTTACGGTGGCCTGTGAAGAGTTCACCCTACAGCATAATACATGGCAAGAAACAAGCCTGCTCAGTGTAGTATTGTCTTCGGCTGTTGGCCTCAAAACTGGTTATTTCAACGCTATAGACTAAATCACAGAATTTGAGAATACAACGGAAACTACACTGATAAAAGCGGAATAGAACTTGCAGGTGGTGTCGATTTTTGACCCACGACTTAGATCCGGGAGAGAACTCTTGTACTTTTGTATTCTTCCCTCAGGTGCATGTGGTTCCAGACTCTTTTGTAAACTCTACCAATCGCGCTCCTTGCTATTACTCGTTTGCTAGCGATTTCCTCGTTGGTCATGGTGTCTGAAGAAATTATGTATCCTTGGCAGTTGAAATGATGAACTGTCTTCAGCTCCGTTCTGCCAATGATGATAAGAGGGCGGTACTCTTCCCGAGGTACAGGCTGACTTTCAGACCAAAGA
>NC_051417.1:31912244-31912501 GCF_015228065.2 Penaeus monodon | reverse complement strand
GAAAAGAAGACTTCTCACTTGAACATATAATCTGAACAGAAATCACCATTTGCCACATTCGAAAAGGAACAGCAAGATAAGAGAGGAACAGAAAATGGGAAAGAGAAATACGGAAAGAAAATACTTCTACGTGACTGGTTTCTACCGACGTGGAAATGAAAGAGAGGGAGAGAAAAAAGTCCTTTTCATATGTTCCGAGAATTCATCCCGCGTGATTGCACATCTGTGTTGTTTGCAAGGTTTTTTCCTCCTGCAAT
>NC_051417.1:31912037-31912160 GCF_015228065.2 Penaeus monodon | reverse complement strand
TAGCTTTCAATAAAATGTAAAGGAACAGATGATAAAAAAATATGGATTAATAAATAATAAACGAATATAGATTAATATAGAGATACATTTTATTTAAAAAAAGAAGAGATATTGATTATTTAA
>NC_051417.1:31908724-31908837 GCF_015228065.2 Penaeus monodon | reverse complement strand
CTAATATTTTTCTACAAGTGGAACTTTGATCAAGAGTTCCTGACTCCCTTTTAGTCCGACAGAAACCAAAGGACATTCAAATACAAAGAAAGAGAAATTTCTTCATCCTTCCT
>NC_051417.1:31907608-31907808 GCF_015228065.2 Penaeus monodon | reverse complement strand
ATGATGCGAGAGAATATAAAATCGAATTGTTGAGTTTCAATTTTCATCTGATGTGTTTTTTCCCAGACGAAATAAACAATATTGGTTCTTTTTCTCTTGTTCGAATTAGCATGTCAGTAGATTAATATATTAGTCCAATAAAGTTACAAAGGAGCTTCACTGTTAGAGCTGACAACAGGCGAAGCTATGGTATCACGTGG
>NC_051417.1:31907139-31907553 GCF_015228065.2 Penaeus monodon | reverse complement strand
CGTGTGGTGTTTTGGGGATAGGTGTCGGGACTTTCATCCGTACTCCTCTAATAATCAACTTTTTGTATTCATGCATTATACACACGGTTATGCACATTTTATTCAATATGCACCCGATTGCGCTACCTGTTCATATAACAGTGTTGTTGAATAAAACATTCGTATACTTCCTACAGCTGAAACCCTAGCATTGTTCGCTTTTGGAGCCGGGGGGAGAGAGAAGGGGCAGGGGGGTGGGGGTGGAGTGTGAATAAAAAAGCAGCCTTGCTATGCCATGAAGCGACAGGAAATTGCACTGGTTAGTAATTCATCAGGGAGCGTTTGGTGTAGATTTTTTTTTATAGGCAGGATTAATTGTTTGCTAACTTTGATACAACGGTACTCGTTATGACTAGTGTGGAAACTATGTTGTTT
>NC_051417.1:31906701-31906956 GCF_015228065.2 Penaeus monodon | reverse complement strand
CACACACACACACACATTTTTCTATTTCTATATAGGATATCAATCAACTAATGAACAGAAGTATGCCATTAAACGGAGATTTGGAAATGACTAACCCGATCTATAAATTCAAAATGTAAAATCAGTCGAAAATAAATTACTAATTATGTTATAATTAGGGTCTGCACTTTTTTGTTAAAAAAATGAATGCCAGCGAGGTATATGCGATCATATTATACTTAATACAGGCATAAACAAACATGCTCTACATCGCAA
>NC_051417.1:31906453-31906546 GCF_015228065.2 Penaeus monodon | reverse complement strand
AAACTGAATAATATAGAATATATCATATTACAAATACCTCCATTTTCAAACGTACACACCTCACTCTCACCCGACAAAACACCCAACTCGCAC
>NC_051417.1:31905940-31906434 GCF_015228065.2 Penaeus monodon | reverse complement strand
CATGGGGGGGGGGTTACAATCACGCCATGAATATCAATTCAGGATTACACTTTCCGAGCCGAAGAAAAACCTTTTACCCTCGAACGAGAGAAATTGCACAACAGCTCGTGGTGATCATCAGTCCCGCCCGTACGTGGCTATAAACTCTTTACGAGAAACCCTTCGTGAGCGGCGCTATCAACGAGGCCCGGAATACGACGCGCCTCCTTCCCCTCCAGTGTTATTGCATCGGCTCCTGGTCCCGCCGTTGGGTTGTTTAGAGGTTGCCGTTGTTGTTATCGTGCGGTTAAATACGGTTGTTAGATGCTGTTGAAGTCTTTTTTTCTGGTGTTGAAGTACTATTTGATACGGATATTATATACTGGTCCTGTTTTCGTACAATTGAATGCAATGAATGTGGTTGTTATTGTGCGAGTAAGAACAATTGTTAGATGATGTTATTTCACAGTTGAATATAACTGTTAGATGCTGTTGGTGTTATAACCATATATACG
>NC_051417.1:31905441-31905759 GCF_015228065.2 Penaeus monodon | reverse complement strand
ATACACATTTTCGTCCTTTTACAAGTTCTTCCTTTGTCTTTTCGAATATTGGTGAAGCAGATATATAACCTTTCCTGTGCAGCATATAAGCATATGGGCAACCAGCGAAATGGCCCTTCATAAACACGTGTGTATGTGCGGGAAGGGAGGGTCTGAATATTGACACTTGGCGCAACAAAATACTATGTGGTAAGGCCAGCGGTTGCTCTGTAAGGTCGTGTATTTATGTTATATCAAGTGATTCTACTCTAGATAAATCCTCTCTTGATTTTTTCGTTTTTTTTCCTTTCTAGTGCCTTGTCAATCTGTAGCATTATA
>NC_051417.1:31904241-31905185 GCF_015228065.2 Penaeus monodon | reverse complement strand
CAAGGAAAAGAAGAACGTTATAGAATACAAAGGAAGAACGTAATGGAAGTCCTCATGGGGGATAATTAGCCATTTTACATGCTGGAATAAAATAACAAACGCTTCATAATTCACTCTCTCCGGTGATGCAAGTTTTGCCCTTATCCTCAACCCATATACAATACCATGTTGAGGCTGTGAGATTCTTTCTCTTGCCCTATGCAGAGCAATGGCAATAATTCATCAGCAGGCTACATTTTCACGTTGACAGTATAACGTTTTGTATTTCAAATATCTTCCATGTCGTGTGTGTATTTGCAGCGAGTAGGTAAATACATTTTATATTTTATTGTTTACCGGCCTTCCCTGTACCCAGTGTATTTTACAAGGCTTTGTGCAGGTAATACGTCCTCTATTTGCCTTTAATCGGGTCCCCTCACCCTTTCCTTTATGTTAGTATTTTGATAACATTTCCCATTTGTCGCTTTTCTATTCCCTCGTTCTTTATCTACCCATTTCCTTTCTGAAATATTTCCAGTTTCTTGTTCCAGTGCTTGTTTCATCCCCCCTCCTCTCTCCGGCGTTCCTTTCACCGTGTTTACCCAAACGCCAGAATTCAAAAAGCCATAGTTAAGCAAAACGATAATGCAACCATTAGCCAACGTGAGATAGCTTTGCCTCGCGTATTAAAAGTATAAACCCAAGTAAGCGGGGGACCCAGAACGAAAAAGTGAAGGGCACAGATATCACATTACTAGTAAACTATTAGGCGTTATCTGCAGCCCCCGAGCCAGTAATTAATTTCCGCTTTCGTGCACGGGGCATGGGGCTGCCAGGCGTATGAGAATCCGCTTTAGTAAAGACGTATGCTTAAACAAAACCGGCTTCTCTCACGGATGGGGCTTGTAAGATGTGTTTATGCTAAAGAGGCGAGGAGGAAAGGAAAAGAGAGACTACAAGAGGGA
>NC_051417.1:31903710-31903799 GCF_015228065.2 Penaeus monodon | reverse complement strand
CTGTAGAGCAGTGTTTCCCAGTCTCTTCTGTTCTGTGATCCCGAACAACATATAATAATCTCCAGGGTCCTGCTCAGTGATTGCCATCT
>NC_051417.1:31903440-31903523 GCF_015228065.2 Penaeus monodon | reverse complement strand
GCTCAGAGAACCATGTCCCCAGGATAGAAACCACTACTTTGGAGGAATTCTTCCTGATAAATTAGCTTTCCATTTTTGTTTCT
>NC_051417.1:31900237-31900784 GCF_015228065.2 Penaeus monodon | reverse complement strand
GTTATCAATTTTGATTCCTACCGAACTTTTGTCAGCAAAATTATTGTTCCCTATGACTCTTAATTTATGTACAGTTGCACAGTGCCCCTCTAGTCATTTTTAGATATATCTTTTTCAATCTTATTAATCAGTGCATCGACCTCGAATTGGAAGTAAGGAATAAATCCTTGCTTATCTTTTAGGGACTAAATGTATATAAGAACACAAAACAAAACAAGTTGCTATATAATTATGTAAAACAACTGCAACTGCAAGGCATAGTGCAGAACAGAAATTATCATACGATTATTTTGAATTATTGTATTATAGAAGACATCGCATAAAGTTAGAGATACGAGGTGATAAGGTGTGTTGTACATAAAAAAATGTATTGCAAAGGGGGTTTTGGCTAAAATATATCGATACTGTCACTACCACTATCTACATAGGCCTATGTCATTTTTATGTTCACAAAAGAATTCCTGGAGGCTTTTCTAACATTAATGAATAATCTCCGTCAGGAACATGATCAAAACAACCTCAGGAAATACATCTAAACATACTTACT
>NC_051417.1:31899123-31900145 GCF_015228065.2 Penaeus monodon | reverse complement strand
ATCATCTGTTTTCTGTTGAAATGAAACGGTATACTTTCTTCAAAAGCTCACAGGTTCATTTCATCATGGCCACAAATTGTTTCCGAGGTAAATTCATGAAAGATTTTAACAAAGGAGAGCACGATTTGGCTCTTTTGGCAGGAGTATTATTGAGTTCCCTGTTACCAATAGAGTGCCGCCTTCAACCCCTTTGCCAAATACCTGAATCATTCACCTTCTTTCATTTCGTAGTATCGCGTTATAATTGCGTTTCTCTCGTTCATATTTCTGTTATTATCATCATCATTACTGTGTAATAAAGGATAAACTTACTCATCATCCATTTTAATCATGACGAGCATTATTGCCATCCCTGTAATTTATACAGTTTGTTTATTGATCGTTGCATATACCTTCGTTCTTCCACAAAAGTACAGCTCGTTTACAACAACGCCTTACCTCACTCCTTAGTGTTAAAGCTGAAGAGCCCTTGATTTTTTTCTACTGGTGCAACAACTAAAGAACTGCAGAGCAATTGCAGAGGGTATTGACTTCCCGCTGTAATAAGAATTAAGAACGTGCAAAAGGCGTTTTTAAAGGTATGTCGTATGCTTGTTAGGCGCAAGGTAGTAATCTTGCGTCCACGGTAGCGTGACCGGTTAATAGTGTATGAGGAAGGGGGAGACATAATGTAAAGATATTACATAGTAACAATAATGATTGATAAGTATCATTATTATGTATACGGTGATAAAGAACAAATAAGTACATAGCATGAGGTACAGTAATGGATATATGGCAAGGAGGAAATTGATAAGCAAATTGGAAAATAATACGGTTATAAGCACGAGCGACACATCATGTTTGTATGCACAAGCTAATGGTCAACCACTAATGGGTTAATAGAGTTTATGGATCGCATTAAATTTACCTAGGCACTTCTTTTTGATCAACAATAAGGCATTTTCTGGAATAGAAAAGAAAAGAAAATTAATATATTCTGCATGTCTCTGTAGTTTTAGTTCTAGGGTCCTATCCAGCTC
>NC_051417.1:31897747-31898863 GCF_015228065.2 Penaeus monodon | reverse complement strand
CAATTTCCGTCAAAATAACAGAGCGACCAAGATGACGGAGCTGGAACATGGCCGCGTCAAAAAGCTTTAATATAATCTAAAGAAAAGCAAACAAACGTTGCAAACGATAATGATAGTTGTGGGAATAATAACGATAACGACAAAACAACAATAGCCTTGTGGTAATCAATATACGATTAAAACATCACTCATCAGTGTTCTTAACTATCCAACCATTATTTGTTCTACGAAAAATTACGCGAAATTATTGCATTAGGAGAAGTCGTGCAAATACGGTGACAGTTATTATATTTGTTGCATGCAAATGCTGAATTGTCGCAGGAAGTTGCCTGTTAATGTATTTTAATGGTGGGGCGCAATCCTTTCCCAAAATATTTTAATTCCGTAATCACACACGTTAAGCCAAACTTTATTTTTTACCGACAGTTGTTATACTCTGTGTAATGTGTGTCGAAAATATATTAAAGAATCGGATACTGTTTATTGCATTTTTTTTCTCGTACATTAGATATGTGAAATGAGGTAACATGGTTAACATTTGTATTCAAAATGTTTACACAATAACAAAACTGTTCGTTATCAATGTTTATGGTGTTCGATTCCTTCACTAATGCTTTCCTCTCCTCTTTATTTTGACATCTGTATTTACTCGAGCGTTATTTCACAAATTTCCTCTCTTAGTACTTTAGCTTTGCCACCGATTCATACAAATAACCTTATCTCTTTCGTTTTGCCGTGTACAGTGTGGGGCATTTAAGCAATGGGAGCCGCTAGGGAACTACACGCACGTGACATCTATTGTTGAGTTTTGCAGCTAGGCAAGGCGATAATGCCACGCGACCCTTATAGATGGCCCTGTCCCTTTATGCTACCGTATTGGCTGTCGTAGGTCTTTCTCTTTTTCATATCTGGTGAGACGTGGGACCTATCATTTTCTTTGGTTATGAATTTCTTTTGCACAGTGTAATCGTAAAAAACACTGACGTTTCTTTGTGATCATTTGTGTGTGTATAGGAGTGGTAATCACGTGGCAGAGTCGTATAACACAGGTGTTTTCTTCAAGAACTCATGCTAATCATTATGTGAAATTCATTTTATTATTATATGTACATGGGA
>NC_051417.1:31897089-31897584 GCF_015228065.2 Penaeus monodon | reverse complement strand
GCGCGCGCGCGCGCGTAATGTATGTGCAGCATATGATTTCTGTATATAGTGCGTGGATTTTTAAAATAAAATATCTGAATCAGATATTCAGGTGAAGACAAACAAGGAGAAATTTTTTTGGTTTATTAATATAGATTCCGATTATGCGTTTCATCCTCGAAGTAATACAGACTTTAATATGAAACATGAAACGTAAAGCAGAATTGAAATTGGCATAGAAAATCAACAAGGAAAAATGAAATACAGTTAAAGACAATAAGAATAATAGAGATCTGAATTTCGGAGAGTCGCAGCTATATGTTCCACGTATTTTTTTTTTTTTTTCCGTTCAGTATTTAATAAACTCTTACCCGAGTAAACACAATATAAAGGACTACACACCACTATGATACCTGCCAAGAGTTACAACGTAAATCTATTTTTAAGCTTTTATATATTTGGTGTGAATGCCTGACACGGATGGCAATATCAGGTTTTACCAAGTGGACACATGCA
>NC_051417.1:31896244-31896867 GCF_015228065.2 Penaeus monodon | reverse complement strand
GTTTTTAATTAATAATTACATTGCGATTTATTCCAACTCAACATTCTGGATTAAATGTTCAGCTTTGTCAAGATAAAAATCACTGATATTATACATCACTCGCTATCTCCCATATCCGCGGATAATGAAAATATGTTCAGTATATGTTCAGTGTTGTAGTGTACTCTTTACATATGTTATTGGGATATTCCGTCACAGCGTCTGTTAAATAATAAAGCATTAATAATCTCTTTGAGCGAATACTGACACATCAGAATTACGTGATACTGAACATGTCACATGAAAACGCATATATACTCCACTGTGGAATCATGTATTCTCTAGCTCTCATCAGCATGACAAGGTGAATACTATCGAGACTTAACACAAGTATGAGTAACTTTGCTGAGATAATTCACGGGCGAGGTGGTACATATTCGGTAAGATAATGCTGATTGCGATGTAGGCGAATTTCAGATAGAGACGGGGATAACAACACAAATCACACATCTTCACCTATTGTACTAAAAACTATAGATTCGAGAAATCAGGGCCATTTTTTCCGTTCCAGATCTGTAAATTCGTGAAGAACGGTTAATCCTTTATGATGAGTTAAAGACAGTAAAACATAAACAACGTACGCA
>NC_051417.1:31895856-31896057 GCF_015228065.2 Penaeus monodon | reverse complement strand
TATATGAGTGGGAGAAAAGTAAAGAAAAATCAAAAGGGTGTACTGAAGAAAACGTACGCCTGAAGAAACTGTACGTTCAGACACCACAAACTGTTGGTTACTACTGCCTCTCTTGCCTGCGAAATCCCCCCGGCAGCACAAGCAACTGCAGTTGTCGTACAGTAGAATTTGATTGTAGATTTTGCAGTTATGTATATAACT
>NC_051417.1:31892509-31892860 GCF_015228065.2 Penaeus monodon | reverse complement strand
TTCTGCTGTCACTTCGAATGACAAAGCGGCTTGGGTGATGAGGAGATTCTGTGATTTTGTTTTCCTTGATGTTGTAGTGTAGGGACTTTTCGGTGCACATCCTTCCCTCGTTTGCAGCCTGTGGCGTGGAACAGTTTAAACGTTTTTAAAGTCTGATATAGTGACATTTGTGAGATAAATGACCTAGAGAGAAACATACGCTGGTAGTGCTTGTTTACGGGGGCACTGCTATCAATCACTAGTAGTTTACCGGTGTGTTTCTCATTTTTTTTCGGGATTTCAATAAATTCCTTAGAGTTTTCTGACATTTTCTCTCGTTTATAGTATTACAGTGATGTCAGTAAACAGTGT
>NC_051417.1:31891402-31891664 GCF_015228065.2 Penaeus monodon | reverse complement strand
AGATAAAATCTCTACAAACAAGTAACTTCGCCGTTGCTTTCGTTGGGTGTCTTAAAATACAGAGGTCGGGTTATCAGCGGCGTTCAGTGGGGGAGAAAGCGAAGTCCGAGGCCATGGAACCCTAGTTAATTCACGTTACAAAATGTTTTTTTTTCTGTTAATGCTATATGCTACCATTTTATATGTAGTTTGTAATTAGTTTTTGTTTACATTTATTTTCTTAATTTAAGCATATTCTGATTACCTGTGGAAAAAAAAAAAA
>NC_051417.1:31890509-31891128 GCF_015228065.2 Penaeus monodon | reverse complement strand
ATTCGAACACTGGAAATCGAAAAAACTCGTGCCATAAGTCCTTGTCAGAGAAGTTGTGTGTCTGACTATGGGTTGCTATGCCCTAATATCCCATGCTGTAGGAATGCTGGCATTCTGTCTCTTGTGTGAGCAAGAGCTCCTGGTTACACAGGCATTCCGCTGGTTCCCACTGCAGTCGCCAACGCCAGGTACTGTAGTAAAATGCTTTGATGTGAAAGCCGTCGAGGGGAAGACTGCATTTCAAAAGACTGGGGTCAAAGTGGATGTACGCGTACACAAAAAAAAGTAAGAAAAAAAGTTAAATTGAACAAGAAGTGAAAATTAAAAATAAAGGGAAATGTGCAAATAGTTTATCAAGTTCCTTTTCAGATAATTGGGAAACCTATCATCCTCTGAATTTTACAAAGTCGGGAGGAAGTCTGTATAGATTTGCGTTGAAACATTTGTTGGGGGGATTCTGATCTATTTAGAAATGACAGAGGGTTTGCGTTAAAGTGAAATGTTTATTTATACGATTCGCATGGATTCCAGCAGAGATTTTGATTAAATATATTTCATTAGGCTCTTGCTCTGTGTGTTTGTCTTTTTCTTTTAGGGCATGCTAGGCATAGGCTAGGCA
>NC_051417.1:31890103-31890390 GCF_015228065.2 Penaeus monodon | reverse complement strand
GGAAGAGAGAGAGAGAGGGATGTATATGTGAACATCTATATATACATTTTCTATATGTACTTTTTTTCTCTCTTGTCTTCTGTTCCGGAGTGGTCCCATTATGCTGCGATCACGTTCGTGTCTTTGAGAGATCAAATGTTTTACAGATTCATTATATTTCTCGTTTTCCCTTTTCAGTTCACATTTCCCCTTCGATCAGATATGTATCAGGTCGACAGTACGTTCCCTGGAACAACCTCATCAACGGAGAGATATGGCGGCTTACAGTATGGAGAGAGAAGGGTGTC
>NC_051417.1:31888257-31888343 GCF_015228065.2 Penaeus monodon | reverse complement strand
AGAGGCTACCAGCCTCAATACTTGGGGCTGGTTGGAAAGTGATAATTAACGTGCGTGTACTGCTTGACTTTCTGTTACTGAAATAG
>NC_051417.1:31887992-31888169 GCF_015228065.2 Penaeus monodon | reverse complement strand
TCCTTTTTTCCCCTCTTTACTAATGGCGCAAGGCTATCTTCTCTGGAATTATCCCGAAGTGCAAGGATTTCCCGAGGAGGCAAGACAAATGCGGTATTGAGTGAGCACCGCGGCTCCCCCCCCCCCTCAATCGTGCCACTTCCAGCTTCACCCCACATCCAGCCTCCCGCTTTGGAA
>NC_051417.1:31883635-31883845 GCF_015228065.2 Penaeus monodon | reverse complement strand
GTTTTTGTTTTTTCTTTTTTATGGGGTGGGGGGGAAAGAAGAAAAACACAATAAATAAAAGAGGAGAGGGGGAAAGGGGGGGGAAAAGGAGAGGGGAGAGGAGAAAAGGGGAAGTTGAGAGAGAAAAAAGGGGATTTTCGAAAAGGAGGGGGAAGAAAAGAGGAGAGGGGAGAGAGGAAAGGAGAGATTTGATAACACAAAACTAAAAAC
>NC_051417.1:31883015-31883436 GCF_015228065.2 Penaeus monodon | reverse complement strand
TGGGGGGTATCGTTGGGCCGCTTGTGTGTGAAATACGTGTACGTTGTAATTACATTACATTGTTCATAATGTCTCTTCCCCTTCATATTCTCCTCCTGAATCGAGAGAATTTCCAAATCGCACCACATATTAGGTTCACAATTTTTCGTACCGAACTGATTACCATTTTCAAGTGAATATGGAATCGGAAAACGCAGTTGAAATCTCCACTATAGCTGTCCTTCGAGCAGCCCATTTCCCTTTTGGAAACCCCGGCCCCCCTTTAAATCGCCCCCCCTCCCTTTGTCTCCCCCGGTAATTAGGCCCCCTTTAGGCCGCCGGAAAAATAGCAGGAGGGAAAAGGAAAGTTTTTTCCCCCGCCCGGGCTTTTCGACACCACAACCGCCCCAACATTCCAATTAAAAAAAAGGAAAGGTTAAAA
>NC_051417.1:31882340-31882579 GCF_015228065.2 Penaeus monodon | reverse complement strand
AAAGGAACGAGGAGAAAAGGATGAAAGGGGACCGAAGTCGTTCCCAAAAGCCCGGGGGGGCGGGGGGTTGGGGGAGGAAGGTTAGAGGGAAAACCCGAAAATTTTAATGAGGTAAAACCGGGGGAGTGGTTTTTTTGGGTCGAATTATTTTCCCTTTCCCTCCCAAAGGAGGGTTCGGGGCTACCTCAAAGCCATTGTTTAAAAAGGGGTTTGGGTATTGATGTTACTATAATTTTTTA
>NC_051417.1:31882010-31882106 GCF_015228065.2 Penaeus monodon | reverse complement strand
AATAAAGGGGGGGTTTTTTTGGGGGGTTTTTTGTGTTTGTTTTTTAGTAAAATACAAAACAACATAAAAAAAAAAATATATTAAAAATTTTAATAT
>NC_051417.1:31878361-31879169 GCF_015228065.2 Penaeus monodon | reverse complement strand
TCAGCCAAAGACATTCGTATTCAAATTTATTCAGACCCGAAATGATTTTATCAAAGTATATTTTCTTGTCAGGCCACTAGCTGTGATTTCCCCCGTGGCTCGTGGATATCATTATTATATACCTTCACTGTGCAGATTAATTTCAGGTTGCCCGGATTGCTACGGATCTATACTGTAGAACTCGAGTGTATATTTTTTTTCCTCTTTGTCACTTTTTACTTTTTAAGGTTCAATCCTTTTAGTACATAATTGCAAGTGGATTCTTTTAAACGTAATTTCTGAAAATGATATTGTCTTGAATTTTTGAGAACCTTGGATTTTGGATACTAGATAAAAGCATAGATATGTACTCATGCTAGATAAAAATAACAACAACATATCAATGGAGGGAAAAGTACGCAAATTGATAAACACATAGATAGACCAATATAGAAAGGATATCATAATAATCTCGCTACGTCTCTACAAGACATCATACCTTATAAATTCATAAAGTAGTCTCCTGGGTATAGTTCCATGAACGCTTTCTCACACTCACATTAAACGAAGGGAAAACACTATTTCTTGCAGGGAATTATTCAATTCTTTAGAAGCTTCGTGTTTTTCTTCTTTTTTTTCACTCGCTGTGTAAGACGCAAAGCCATTAACGGCTTGAACGTTTGTCTCGGTATGTTGCTTTATTTAAAGTAGTATTTTCCTGTGTTTTTATTCATGTGTCTAGTTGCTTTTCATGGGTTCTACCACATCTACCACATTTATTGTCTTGTGTAGTAATATGTGAAAATTTTAATGATAATAACATCGATAT
>NC_051417.1:31877408-31877480 GCF_015228065.2 Penaeus monodon | reverse complement strand
CGGGACTCTTCGGCAGCGGCACCGAAGAGTCCCGCGAACTGATTGCGGTCTTGGTGCCTGACCAGCTGTAGG
>NC_051417.1:31875659-31875833 GCF_015228065.2 Penaeus monodon | reverse complement strand
GCGCCCCGGCTCTCGAAAAAAAAAAGCCAACCGAGAGAGCGAGGATGCAAGGCGGGCGAAGGCCAGCTCTTAGGCCGGTTTATTGAAACTCCGTACGCCCGCTTGTGGAGCGGATAGTGATGGCGCACTAAAGGGCCGAGAGAGCGAAGTGCAAGGCGGGTGCGCAGTGAGAGC
>NC_051417.1:31875437-31875578 GCF_015228065.2 Penaeus monodon | reverse complement strand
TCCTCAGGTCATCGGCGTTACCAGAGACAACGGGACCACGGGACCAGTCCAAGACAAGGCCTGGCGCAGCACACGCTGGAAGCTGATGTATTTAGAAAAACCTTTTTAAAACCAATATTTTTCCTGTTGTCTAAACACACG
>NC_051417.1:31868226-31868348 GCF_015228065.2 Penaeus monodon | reverse complement strand
CAGGAAGATATTGGTTAAAGAGGTTCTCTAAATACATCAGCTTCCAGCGTGTGCTGCGCCAGGCCTTGTCTTGGACTGGTCCCGTGGTCCCGTTGTCTCTGGTAACGCCGATGACCTGAGGA
>NC_051417.1:31867982-31868145 GCF_015228065.2 Penaeus monodon | reverse complement strand
GCTCTCACTGCGCACCCGCCTTGCACTTCGCTCTCTCGGCTTGAGTGCGCCATCACTATCCGCTCCACAAGCGGGCGTACGGAGTACAATACACCGGCCTAAGAGCTGGCCTTCGCCCGCCTTGCATCCTCGCTCTCTCGGTTGGCTTTTTTTTTTCGAGAAG
>NC_051417.1:31865966-31866173 GCF_015228065.2 Penaeus monodon | reverse complement strand
AAAATCCAGCCACATATATATTTCAAGAGCACAGAGACAAATAGTCCTTTGAAAGGGAGAGGGCGAAGGGGTTAAAATTGTGTCATACATAGAAAGATCATATCGGCAAGCGCGGGCAAGAGTGCTGCCACAACGAATGGGGGAAGCATAAATTTTGTCGTTTTGGGGATCACCCCCCCCCCACGTAATCCTTATTTATATACAGAT
>NC_051417.1:31864630-31865097 GCF_015228065.2 Penaeus monodon | reverse complement strand
ATCAAAAGCCACGGTTCCATCAACAACAGGCGACAGTGGGGCAGCAATCACAGCATTTGTGTACACAAAGAGAGTCCATATTGCAGCTCGATTGCCCTATTCCCTTCGCTGGCAAGCACGGGATATTGGAACATATGGGCTTTTTGGGCTTATGACCTTAAAATATAGTGATTATGAAATACTGTTATACTGTAGTGGGGTTTGTGACGTTTTTATTGAGGAACTGGCATGATATTTTAAATCATCATATAATTACGCTATTTTTAGTAGTTTGTTTTTACATTTCTATAATTATAGTCCTATGATTTATGATCATCAGAGCAATGTTGTGTATGTATTGATGTTATGTCGCGTTTACTGCACTATTACTGTATGATTACTGTGCTTATGACGTGCAGGCATGAAAGACGCTAACACAAGGCGAAGTATGGTATTAAGCATAACTTATAAGAAATGGCTTATGATCT
>NC_051417.1:31864458-31864598 GCF_015228065.2 Penaeus monodon | reverse complement strand
GCGTATTCATTTATTCATACCAGTGTAAGGATGTGCATAACTTAAAAGGCAGAGGACATCAGTACTAAAATTATAAATTTTATTAAGCAATTCGTTTTCATCATGCATCCTAAAGAACGAGAGTGTTTAGTGCTGCATAA
>NC_051417.1:31862715-31863462 GCF_015228065.2 Penaeus monodon | reverse complement strand
ATATAGAGGAGTATATTTAAGGGAAAACGTAAACACGTAACTAGTGTTAATGTCATTATATATGTGCCTAATATAATTGTAAAGTCAATATTAATATATTAATATATATGGTTTAAATGGAAGTTACAGACAAAGATACAAATATAAAACTTTTGTATTCTAGAGTGAACGCTCAGGCAGACTAGTTGCAGTGTCCCCTTAAAATACGTAAATGTGAAGAAGAAAACGGAGACGCAAGCCTAGATAAGGCAGCTTGAAGTTGCCAATATAACTAACGCAATTTGAAACGAATGAAAAATGGTGAGATATCAGAAAAGAAAATTACTATTGAGGTGAGAGCAAAGAACACACATCAGTTAAATCTTGATGCGAATTGTCATCCTTATCACCCGCTATTCATCGCAATCGGTTAAGAATTGGTTATTAGATGATTATCTTTTTATTGTTTTGCGAAAGTCTATTTCTAACACTCATACTCTCTTTACAGTGTTTAAACACTTACTGCAGGGAGTGAGCAAATCACTAGTAATAATTCTTTCTTAAAGATCTACTGTATGGCGTATTCCCGGGGTCCATTTTCTACTTTTGTACAAATCCCATTAAAGTATCCTTTGTGTAAATGGAGAACGTGGCACTATTACGGTATACAGAGTGAAGACAGGTAGTTCACCTAAGTTTGGGCTGTTTTGAATTGGGGTTCGGGAACGGCATCCTTATCTAGCTTCAAAAGAAGTATATACTATGTGA
>NC_051417.1:31862274-31862427 GCF_015228065.2 Penaeus monodon | reverse complement strand
TTGTCTTTTCAACTTGCGAGACCCGTGCAGTTGAAATTCCGCTATCTGAATTGCGAATCTGAACTGCAATATATCTGCATGCACGCTATTGTTCGTACGCCTGTGTACATGCAACAGTGTAGGTATTTTGTGGGTGCATATATTGCCCGCAGT
>NC_051417.1:31861051-31861175 GCF_015228065.2 Penaeus monodon | reverse complement strand
GGGGGGTCAGCCCGGATACGATTTTTTTTTCTTTTTCTGTTCTTTAGCACTAATTCCTTTTTCACTTCATTGGGTTTCTTGTTTATTCTTGGGGTTATTTGCCTATTTGTTTATTTCGGTTTAT
>NC_051417.1:31859609-31859780 GCF_015228065.2 Penaeus monodon | reverse complement strand
TATTTCGGAACAAATAATATTACAATATCAATATATCAATGTCAGTTGTGTAATCAGTGACATTACGATAATGCGTGGGCAAAACTTTTCTTTGGAAATTTGCATACATTTGCATAATTTAATGGCATATTGTGTGATGTTTACTGTTAACACAGGAGGCAGCCAATAAAG
>NC_051417.1:31859278-31859398 GCF_015228065.2 Penaeus monodon | reverse complement strand
TGTTTATTATTATCATGATCTTAATCATCACCATCGTTTTCATTAAGATAATTAAGATATAATAATGCACGTTATCATTACTAATATTATTCTGTCAAAAGCTATTTTATTTGTCAGCAT
>NC_051417.1:31858812-31859067 GCF_015228065.2 Penaeus monodon | reverse complement strand
CAAGTACCGTTTATTAGATTTGTCAAAATCATGTTTTTTCTAATCACTGATATTTTCAAATTTTACTGGTTGATAAAAAGTGAGAAGCGAGTGTGGATAAACAAGATACATTGTTTTGTGATTATGTAAAATGTTGACATTGTATATATTTCTTCAATACATAATAAAACTTTATTAATATAAAATTTTATGAAATACATCACAAGCCAAATTAAATTCTACAAAGTCAAGTCTTAAACAAATTAAACTAGAGCT
>NC_051417.1:31858060-31858724 GCF_015228065.2 Penaeus monodon | reverse complement strand
GCAGAAAAGTAGAAAAAAATAAAAGTTAAATAAGTAATTGAATTCTACATAAACAAAATGCACGCCTCAATTAGCAGCGTGATCCCAGACAATAACACCATTTTCATATTCCTGAAAAAGGGCCTGAGATATAATACACTTGCTTTTTCCATAATTCCATCAGGAGAGCGAAGATAACGTCTAATAAAGCAAAGATAATAATCTATGAGAGGCGAATATGCAGTAACTTCCCCTGCATATGCAATATAAACTTTCATGCAATCGATCAAAACTTTCCTCTTTAATCTAGATTTAAGGGGAAACTTCGAAAAAAAGAAGCATTGTCGGTCTTGAGTTGATTACAGAGGAAAGAGGCATTTGTTTTTCTCGATCTGTGTTTCGTTTTACATTTTCACATTTCCTTTGTTTGTTGTTTCAGTGCTTTGAGATATCAAATTCACTATTTTCTCATTTCGGATTTACAGTGCAGAGGATTTTAATGAGAATGATGATCACAGTCACAACACTCCCATGTTATGCTGTTATTACTTCTAATAATAAAAGCTTATTAATGATCATGATATTAATTTTTGACAACAATGAGGATCCGAACAATGGCAAGGCCGAAAATACAATCGGTGGTAATAACAGTAAAATTAATGGGAATAATAATATTGACAAAGTT
>NC_051417.1:31857762-31857912 GCF_015228065.2 Penaeus monodon | reverse complement strand
CAAGTGTATTTTTACACATTTCATGCTAGCAAACAAATATATGAGAATAACACGATTTCATCGTGGAAACAGTCTGCTTTCTGCTGTTTGATATCAACATAAAAGGCTTTTCTTTTAACCTCTCGCGTCATCGAGATCCGAAATCAACTG
>NC_051417.1:31855319-31856098 GCF_015228065.2 Penaeus monodon | reverse complement strand
TCAAACTATTTGGAAGTCAAGGTATTTCGCCGTTAGCTGGCAGCAAATGTCAATTGTACGTATATTACAAACACACTTACTGTCAGGGCAAGCAAACATAGAGCTATCAAAAAACATCATTCTGTTCAATTCTAAACACTTATAAAGATCTTAAGGTACAATATATGCAAAAATAAATGCACATTACATATCTAATGTGAAATGAACGTGTGCATATAATTACAATTAGATACAACCGTTCCACAATCAAAAGTTTAACGGTGATTAATGACACGTATTCACACTTGCAATATCATCCTTCCATTGAGTGTCTCGTATCAATTTTATTTCATGGTAGTATACAGATATCAACATTAACATACATCAGCTATGTTTCAACGTTACATATTATGCCTGGGGAGATATGCGTGTTTGTGCGTGTATTACAACTCAAAATTATGCTTTGACACCGTAATCCGAACACACAATTGCTTCCCGGCCCCCCTGGCGTGTATAACAAGGTGGTTCACAGATGTCTGAGGCTAAAGCTACATTATTATGCGAACAGCACAGCCCACTGAAGCATTTGGGTGATAACGACCCGACCTCGTTACCGGCTTCCACGTTATATTCCTGCATGCTCTTAGGGCGAGAAAAATACTGCGAAAATACGAGAGGAGTTTGGAAGGGAGCAGCATATTTTAAAGGGTATGTTTATAGCATGGCCTTATGCGGAAAAGACGTGGGGTATTTTAGGTGGTCAATGCAGTGCTCGGTTTTGGAAGGGGCTGAATGCCAGC
>NC_051417.1:31855144-31855245 GCF_015228065.2 Penaeus monodon | reverse complement strand
TCCTATCGTGCTCTGAACATATTACCCCCCCTCACCCCACCCCACATATGCACACGATAAAACAGGTTTTAATATATTCTTGGTTTATATTACACATTACA
>NC_051417.1:31854728-31854850 GCF_015228065.2 Penaeus monodon | reverse complement strand
CTACCTACATATATTCTAGAAATGCGTGGAAATACTTCAGTCTGAAACTCGCAAGCATGAAAACAAGACAATTATCAAATATCACATTTCATGAGGACAATATGAAAGAAAACGATGACATG
>NC_051417.1:31854286-31854619 GCF_015228065.2 Penaeus monodon | reverse complement strand
CGCATTATCAGTGATATAATTGGTAATTCTTTATAATCGTCTTTCTCATATCTACTTCGCCTACAAATTCAAAACCGGATTTTAAATTTTCAATTCATTTAGATATTTTCCAGGTAATAATATATTCATTATAAATCCAAATTTATGTTTATTTATATATATTTTTTATTACCATTTCCTCGAAACATCGGCATAAAATAATATATAAAAATCTTTTAAAATGCAACTACACTTTTTTTTCCAGTGTATTTTTTTTTTCTAAAGTCCAATTAAACTGATTAATTAAATAATGAGCTCGTGCTACTAAGTGCGTATCGCAGTCAATACGGAATT
>NC_051417.1:31853666-31854146 GCF_015228065.2 Penaeus monodon | reverse complement strand
TACGGTGACAGAAGTGTAAATCATATTTCTGCAACGACTACAACTACTGTAGTAGTAATAAGTAATCTACACGTTTATCATACATCCAGAAATTGTCTTATTTACCCACCCATTACGAAAATATACTTCAGTCAACTCTTTTCCACCAAAATATATCCTCAGTGTACCTTTTTCAACCGAAATATATTTTCAGTCAGCTCTATTCCACCAAAACATATCCTCAGTCTACCTTCTTCAACCGAAATATACTCTCATTCAACTCTGTTTTACCAAAATATAATCACCTGGTGCCTGAGTCAGGAACAACCCAACTATAAATTCCACTCATGATTATTAGTCTGTAACTTTTCTGTTAATTTTTCCGCCACGACCCCTCACCGCAAAGCTAAGCATAATGTTCCTCCTCGTGTCCTCATCGAAAATGAATGGTTACAAGGGCATAGCCGGCTGGTCCCTGGCATGAATTTTTACCGTGAGCAG
>NC_051417.1:31853087-31853530 GCF_015228065.2 Penaeus monodon | reverse complement strand
CCTCGTTTAACTTCCTCTATTCTGCTAAGGTTGTGAAAATGATCAGCGAGAATGCAAAAAGAAATAATCATTGTAACAATAATTACACTAATTATTGGTTATAAATGAAAAAAAAGGGGGATAACTAATTGTCAATCCTATTAGCGATAAATCATCAAATTTAGCTCTTACAGATAGGCAAACATCATTAGTGTAATATGTTTATGTACAACTGTATTTTCCTATGAGTCATCTAATTAGGATTATTTCAGAGAATACTAATTAAAAATTTGTCTAATTTAAAGGGTAATAATTCCCAAAGCTAAATGCGGACGTGTCTAATTGGACACATATCAAAGCGACATTGGAAACATGACCCAGCGCTGTTGCCGGAGGTCTAGAGGCGTTGAAATTTACTGTTTCCACTGATTTCATTTTCTAACCTTGCTGTGATCTTCATAACG
>NC_051417.1:31852674-31852841 GCF_015228065.2 Penaeus monodon | reverse complement strand
CTCTCTCTCTCTCACTGTCCACAAGAAATGCAGACTTCGTTCAAAGTTTTCTTCGAACAATTTCCAGCCACCAACATACCTATCTGTCGACACCATGTTTACTTTGTGCCAAAGATATTGTTCCTGAACGAACATAACGAAAGAAAAGTGTGTATATTCGAATATCA
>NC_051417.1:31852241-31852418 GCF_015228065.2 Penaeus monodon | reverse complement strand
AAACATAATCGACTACTTACGAAGAGTTCTAAGTCGATATTTTTCTTTCCACCTTTAAGTTATCAGCTTCCATGCTTTTGGTTTCGTATTTATTCATTATCGGCTGTCGAAATATAACAATATGTGGCTCTCTTTTTAACACAGAAGAAGGCCTCCGTGATTGAACTCTTAAACGAG
>NC_051417.1:31851941-31852211 GCF_015228065.2 Penaeus monodon | reverse complement strand
TCCTGAGCTTTCACCTTCTTGCGGGGAATATTGGAAAGTCTAAAGAATGGAAAATCTCTGAGAAGGAAGTTCAAAAAAGGATTCAAACATTTCGGGCAGGAGTTAAATCGAGTTTTCAAAGTCACAAGATACAAATCTGGTTTGACACATGAAAATGAAGATATAAAGAGAATAAATGTAGATAAAAGACAGATAGACAGATATATAAATTTGAAGACTGAAGAATAAGTACAAGTGGGTATTTCCTCACAGATATTCAAATATAAAGCA
>NC_051417.1:31850948-31851526 GCF_015228065.2 Penaeus monodon | reverse complement strand
TAACATACAAACACACACAAGCACGCAGCTATAGGCGAACAAACAATTAAACCGGGAAACCCTCCCTCGCATTTTAGCGAAACCGCCGTCGGGGATGCGTTCAACAGCTCCGCAGTGTTTGTTATGCATCGCCTGCTTTTAATTTACTTTTATGCAAAATTCACGTTTATTTTTCCCAAACTAATTGATTTACGGGAACTGCAGTATGTTTTGCTGAACCTGAATATTTGCATTCTATTATTGCTTTCAAAGCGGTGAGTTCAGGCGAGTCGTTTAATTTGAGATGGGGCAGATTAGGATTAACCATTATCTACAATCTCATTGATTAAGTTCTTTCCTAAATATTCACTTATCCTCATATCTGCATTATTTTTCAAAATTAAGTGTCCTTTACACCTTTTTATTAGTTGCTTCCTATCA
The DNA here is from genome assembly GCF_015228065.2 of Penaeus monodon. NCBI lineage: Eukaryota > Metazoa > Arthropoda > Malacostraca > Decapoda > Penaeidae > Penaeus > Penaeus monodon. The sequence goes on along the minus strand of NC_051417.1, from coordinate 31,851,106 downwards.
ATGAGTGGCACCATCGCAGAGCTAACGTGTGTACCCTTAACTAAACGCGTATTCTTGCTGTAATGGAAGACGTAAGTGGCAAGTACTCGATGTAAACCATGAAAGGTAGTTATCATGTAAATAGAAGAGTGATTAATACGTCACCAAAGACAAAGACA
>NC_051417.1:31850560-31850836 GCF_015228065.2 Penaeus monodon | reverse complement strand
GCAATCAGAGATAGCTAAAAATTGCCGGTGGTCATAAACACCCATTGCAGCCGCACCCAATTTAAAATTTAAAACGCGACCGAAACCTTAAGGGCTAGAGTAAATATATCTCGGTGATTTTTAAAAATATTTTTATCAGAGTTCTTTCGTCCTTTTTTGTATGGATGGTAACATTTTAGCTACAGTAAATATTTATCAAAGATTTTCCATTCCGTGTGAGCGTGGGTGCTGGGGAATTTGATTCTCACTTTGTCGCTTAATCTATTAAGCGGTGCG
>NC_051417.1:31849852-31850099 GCF_015228065.2 Penaeus monodon | reverse complement strand
AATTGCGGAAACTTTTCCTCTCGTTCAAAGTCGACCCCTAGGCTCTCCGCACACTTAGCGCGGTGGCTCTTCGCTGATGGAAATATTTCTCCGAGTCTGACTTTGAGGTCATCATGAGCTGACTCGCTGGATTTCCTTGATCCTTGAGGGCGCCGCTGGGTCAAACCAGAGACTTTTTGGCAACCTCAGACCGCCAGCGTCATCAGGACAACACCCCTGCTGACAACAGATTAGAAAAAAGAACGAA
>NC_051417.1:31849677-31849772 GCF_015228065.2 Penaeus monodon | reverse complement strand
GAATGCAGCAATTTATCTCAATAGGGGATTTCGAGAAATATTTTTAGGGGCGGGAGAGTCGCTTTGAAAAGTTTCCTCAATTCAATTCATTTCGT
>NC_051417.1:31849055-31849232 GCF_015228065.2 Penaeus monodon | reverse complement strand
TTTTTGGAGAGTCTGTTGAAGTTTTCAGTATTTCTTTCATCATTAGCTGCCATTTTTACTTGAGTATCTCCAGACACTTTTATGATTGGTGAGAAAAGTTTGAAAGGATCTTTTCCAAACTATTTTTATAACCTGAGTTAGCTCGGGGAAGAAACCTGTGCAAGGACAAAGAGGGCA
>NC_051417.1:31848746-31849019 GCF_015228065.2 Penaeus monodon | reverse complement strand
ATAACACGAGAAATGGACGATTGCTGTAGCTGGTAACAGTGAGAGCGATTTAGTATCAAGTCCTATTGAATAAAAGATTAAATCGAAAATGGCTGGAGCTGCTAAAGGTGGTAGTAATCTTTTTCGAACGCTGATAAGCTTAAAGTGATATATAATGTGTAAATTTATTAATTATCTTTGATGAGCTTAAAGTTATTTATGATATATACGCCTATCGATTATGTTTACGATTAAGAACACTATTATAAATCCCTGATGTCAGTGAACTTATCT
>NC_051417.1:31848471-31848685 GCF_015228065.2 Penaeus monodon | reverse complement strand
AAAAACTATTCTTGGCAACAGCGGATGAAACAATTTCGAAGTTGAGCTCGTAATAAAAGATTATAAAAAAATACGTTCAAAGTATTTCCGTTTTTTGGGCGTAATTTCCGTTAAAACTGAACTAGATTTTGTTTGATATATCTAATAATGTATACTAACGGATCCCAAAACGTCATTCGGGAAAGAAAGATGTTTATTAATATTAATGTTTGTT
>NC_051417.1:31845230-31845735 GCF_015228065.2 Penaeus monodon | reverse complement strand
TACTTGTTTTACTTGTTTTACGAAAAAATCGTCTTAGAATAGTTCGTGTGTGAGAGAATTCCATATATTGTTGGATCTTTCCCTTTTTTTACCCTCCAGTCTGTCTCCCCCGAAAACTTTGTTCTAGACACATTATCTAGATAAATGTACTGACTCTCTTCCCATCTTTTACTGTAATAGTTTTAAAGAAAGGAAGGGAAAGGGTCTGAGAAAAGAAAAAGAAAACGTAGGTCGAACAAAAACACAGATCCACTGTAAGTCAAAGTTTATTTAAGTGTTACTAAGTGAGAATGCAACGGTCTTCAGAGTCGGTTTGATGAAATGTATCATATTGTCTAAGATAAAATCCAAGAGTGAGGATAATAGATTCTTCTCTGAATTTTTTGCTTATTTATTCTGTTTGTTTTTAACACAGGCCTGATGACAAGCTCATTCCGTTCCTATATGTGAATAAGATGAACTTTTTCCCGTAGTTACACATAAATATTCTCAATTTTTCAGACGA
>NC_051417.1:31844428-31844940 GCF_015228065.2 Penaeus monodon | reverse complement strand
ATCTCCAACCTCATCTCCCATAGTATTAGTCCCGCTTTCCCCTCAGCAAAGACGAAGCTGTGTTGCCTTCCCTGCCTCCGTCCCCTTCCCGGCTCACACTCCTTGCCTTCGGTGCTTCCCTTGCCCTGCGCCTGCCTCCCCGCCCTCCCGCCCCTTCGCCTCCCCGCCCTCCCGCCCCTTCGCCTCCCCGCCCTCCCGCCCTCCCGCCCCTCCCGCCCTCCCGCCCCTTCGCCTCCCCGCCCTCCCGCCCCTTTGCCTCCCCGCCCTCCCGCCCTCCCGCCCCTTCGCCGCCCCGCCCTCCCGCCCTCCCGCCCCTTCGCCGCCCCGCCCTCCCGCCCTCCCGCCCCTTCGCCGCCCCGCCCTCCCGCCCCTTCGCCGCCCCGCCCTCCCGCCCTCCCGCCCCTTCGCCGCCCACGCCCTCCCAGCTCCCGGCGCTACCGAGAAGCCCTGCTAAGTGTGCGCGCGGTGTGTGTGTAAGAGGAAGAAGAAATTTATACACACATGCATTTATG
>NC_051417.1:31844266-31844343 GCF_015228065.2 Penaeus monodon | reverse complement strand
TGTAAGCCTTTAATCACCGAATTATTGAGCTGATCCTTAATCAGCTGATTAGTTCCTTTCATCCCTCAAGGCCTCAT
>NC_051417.1:31844073-31844212 GCF_015228065.2 Penaeus monodon | reverse complement strand
GCCTCTTGGGCTTAACGAAACCTCGACTTTCCGAAAGCTTAAGTAAGTTCGGGAAAAACTTTTTTCCTGCCGGTCACGGAAAGTTCTCCAAGTTACTCAGGTGAAATATAAAACTCATGAAGGAGGGAAATTCTTCCGT
>NC_051417.1:31843790-31843879 GCF_015228065.2 Penaeus monodon | reverse complement strand
TTTCCTCTTTGAAGTTAAAACGTACAGAGATTCGCCAAAGACATCAGTTAGGTTAATATGGAAGTCAGTGAGAGCGGAGACCGGAGGAC
>NC_051417.1:31843695-31843761 GCF_015228065.2 Penaeus monodon | reverse complement strand
GCTAATGAGCGTTGTTGAGGGTAGGGAGTGGAGTAAGATGGAAGTTTGGAGTTGTCATTGTGATGT
>NC_051417.1:31843023-31843544 GCF_015228065.2 Penaeus monodon | reverse complement strand
TATTTTTCTTAACCGAAATCCATTTAAAAATAATCAATTGAACGCTTAAGTGTGCTTGAGAACTATATTATCTTTTAACGCTTCATAAACAAACTCAGTGTAAAAAAAAAAAGAAAAATGAAGAAAAATCTGGTAAAAAAAAGAAAAAGAAAGTCGTCAATAAGAGAAAATCGACTCTAGACTTTCATTTTCACTTAACTTTCGGTTTATTGAGAGACTCATGTTCAGCTGAGGAGAACTCTAAGTAGATAAAGGACGCACAATATTAAATATTAGGGTGTTCTTTCGAGTGCTGAAGAAAAAAGGAAGAAAAAAAAACATCATAGAGAAAATAAATGAATAGTAAGGACCCTACACGCATTTACAGGCGCGAGGGGGAGGGGGAGGATGACTAAATTTCCCTCGCGTTGAATCGTAAATGGAAAATGCGGCTTTGGAATCAGATTATGGTTGTATCTTACAGAAGGAAGTGAGATTATGTGAATGTTTAGTGCTTAGTAATTAGCCGTTGAGAGTAATTA
>NC_051417.1:31842499-31842828 GCF_015228065.2 Penaeus monodon | reverse complement strand
AAAGCAAAAAAAACCCAAAGATTCCTACAAAAAGGCAGCAATTCAAATGCAAAATGTTCAAACTTTGATATCTCGCCGCACGGAGCGTGATTCGAGACAGCGATCCTCAGACTGGAGGCATCGTTCTTCCCGGCAGTGACAGATCACCGTTGCCCCCCCCCCCCCTTCCTCTTTAAAGTGTGTTAAATTAAAGGAGAGAGAGAAAAAATTGACATGCTTTATTTCTATTACATAATGCCTGTAATGAATTAATTTTCCTAATTAAGCATTCAAACTTTAATATACATTGTCAAACATTATTACAATAATACATAGTATTCCCTTGGCAC
>NC_051417.1:31841863-31842463 GCF_015228065.2 Penaeus monodon | reverse complement strand
CATTATTCCTTTTTATTAGACATTGAACTTCACTTTTTTCGTAATCAACAGAAAACAGACGTAATTGTATCATTACTAATGATTAATAATATTGTTTTTCCTTTCATAAAATATAAAGGCGAGGGTGTGGATTGCACGTCGCATATCATCATGTATGTCAGCTGATTCTGGCTTTGGTTCTAAGACAAACTAGAGCCGAGGAACCAGCTGATAAGGAGAAAGACGTAGCGAAAGGAACGGACACATTAAGAGTTCTCAGTGAGTGAGTCGGATATTCCCTTTCCAGTTCGGTCCTAAAGTAGTCAGCTCTTCATTATGATAATGTCAATCCACTTGCAGGGTTTTTATCCTCTCCTAATGGAAGAAAATCGAGCTTGGCTGTTGGTAAAGTGTTTATCATAATTTTTTTTTATGGAATAATTCGTTTATTTGTGATTATACCACTGTTATTTTAGAAATAACCTCGTTTCCACTATTAAACGGCTTCATTAACCCCACGTGCGTTTGAGAGAAAAAATGTCTTTGATTCACCATACGTTAACTATCGATTCTGTAAAAAGGACCTTACAACACGCGGCGTAATCCCACAGCACCAATATA
>NC_051417.1:31841484-31841818 GCF_015228065.2 Penaeus monodon | reverse complement strand
CATTTTGCCCTTGAATGCTCGAAGTGTCACAACCTCTTCTATAACATGAAAGAACATCTCCCGCCCGACAGCCTCTTCACAAAAGTTGCACGAGCACCCGGGAGGAGCGGCGCACAAAGAACTCGTTCAGGGATGGAGATCATTAAATTTCTAAATGTCAACACGAGTGTGTCTGTCCTGTTTGTCTTTGCATTGTTGCCAACTGCGGGATAGTTCTTCATGGCCTTAGTTTCCCCTCGGAGGAGAAAGGAGGCTTTGAATTAGGGATTTCGTGCTTGTGTGTTTTCTGTTTATTGGCGCCGCAAGAGGCAGGGGAGAATCCAGGGGCCATCTG
>NC_051417.1:31839189-31839456 GCF_015228065.2 Penaeus monodon | reverse complement strand
AAAAAGTATAATTGCAGTTCCTCTCTCTATGACGAATTCCCTGTATTGTGTTGACTTTATATATAAAAAGTCTCATATGTATATACAGAGCCAAACACGGGTTTTACCGGACATTTTCGGATATTGTTGACTGTGTTGTTAACAAACCCAAAAACGTTACACAAACAAGTCTTTTATATGATTTAGTTTCGAAAATAAAGCCTATTTAATTTTCACCAGAGTTATTGTCAAACCTCTCTGTAATTGCTTTGTCAATATTTAGTAACG
>NC_051417.1:31835940-31836053 GCF_015228065.2 Penaeus monodon | reverse complement strand
CTAATATTTTTCTACAAGTGGAACTTTGATCAAGAGTTCCTGACTCCTTTCAGTCCCGACAGAAACCAAAGGACATTCAAATACAAAGAAAGAGAAATTTCTTCATCCTTCCT
>NC_051417.1:31830492-31830586 GCF_015228065.2 Penaeus monodon | reverse complement strand
CGATAGAAAATCTTTAATGTCAGTATATCAGAAAATGATTTTTTATCCGTGCCAACTGGGGAAGAATAAATCTCTTTCCTTCGATTTTAAATAA
>NC_051417.1:31830247-31830403 GCF_015228065.2 Penaeus monodon | reverse complement strand
CGAATCAGGAAATGAGGTTCGGTTAATCTAGTACGAAAAGATGCATCCGTCCGCTCTCTCTTGGGGGAAACAAAGCGTGCACATACAGGGTACATATGTGTAAAGCAATGGGGTGCAGGTAACACGCGCTATGACAGGTGCAGTGTATGGGATTGA
>NC_051417.1:31829631-31829771 GCF_015228065.2 Penaeus monodon | reverse complement strand
CAACTTTAAATTTTACTATTATTTTCTGTATAGGTATACATTCTTACCAGCTTGTTAGCATATCAGCATCTTTTGCATAAAGGTTACCCCACAATCAAATAATTGTTCTATCTGTAAATGTTGTTTTTGTTGTTATTGCA
>NC_051417.1:31828325-31828419 GCF_015228065.2 Penaeus monodon | reverse complement strand
CGATAGAAAATCTTTAATGTCAGTATATCAGAAAATGATTTTTTATCCGTGCCAACTGGGGAAGAATAAATCTCTTTCCTTCGATTTTAAATAA
>NC_051417.1:31828079-31828235 GCF_015228065.2 Penaeus monodon | reverse complement strand
CGAATCAGGAAATGAGGTTCGGTTAATCTAGTACGAAAAGATGCATCCGTCCGCTCTCTCTTGGGGGAAACAAAGCGTGCACATACAGGGTACATATGTGTAAAGCAATGGGGTGCAGGTAACACGCGCTATGACAGGTGCAGTGTATGGGATTGA
>NC_051417.1:31827435-31827529 GCF_015228065.2 Penaeus monodon | reverse complement strand
GCTTGTTAGCAATATCAGCATCTTTTGCATAAAGGTTACCCCCACAATCAACATAATTGTTCTATCTGTAAATGTTGTTTTTGTTGTTATTGCA
>NC_051417.1:31826830-31827009 GCF_015228065.2 Penaeus monodon | reverse complement strand
GCTGTAATCCAGGCGGATATCAAAGCATAGGAAGCGATAACGAAAGAGGCAGAAGATCAGATAGAATGATAATGGATAAAGGAAAATAATCGAAGTCGGAATGAAACTTCATGAATATGGAAATCTAATCATTTTGTGCCTCGGGGAAAACTCCTGCCTTCGTTATTTCGTTGATGGCA
>NC_051417.1:31826220-31826367 GCF_015228065.2 Penaeus monodon | reverse complement strand
CGTGCTGTTATGGCTTATAACGAAAAGGTCTTATGACGAGCGTATTACTGTGCAAATTATCTTGGGAGAGTGGAATGAGACGCTGAAGACGCGGAGAGAGTTCCTGGAGAAAAATGCTGGACTCTTGATGAATTTGTAATTGGTAAG
>NC_051417.1:31825400-31825863 GCF_015228065.2 Penaeus monodon | reverse complement strand
CTTTCTCTCTCTCTTCTTCTTCTTTATCAACTCCACTTCTCCATTCCTTTCTCTTTCCCTCATCGCGAATCTTTGTTCCTTATTCACCCGCCCCCCTTTTTCCCTCTCTCTCTCTCTCCGCGCAAAGTGAGTGTTCAGTTCTTTTCAGAAAATTCCTCGCCTTTCATTTACATCTTAATCAGTCATCTTCTCCCACTAGACCTCCACGCTCTCGCAAAGCTTAAGCTTAAGCTGGAGTTGGATAATGCATATCCTAAATTGAGCTCAAATATAATGCTTTTGTTCCGCGACGCCTGCACACTGAGAAGGGGAAGGGTGTTTCGTGCACGCAAATCATTAACAACCTGAGCAAAAGTGCACACACACTTGCATATCAACGTGAACGCAGATGAACAAAATTCTCGCGTCTTGAAAGGTATATTAGCACACATTGATGTACATTATGTATATGCAGACACGTCAC
>NC_051417.1:31825113-31825248 GCF_015228065.2 Penaeus monodon | reverse complement strand
ACATGAGGAAAGCGAAGGAGAGGGAGTGAGGCCAATGCAATCGACAGACTTATCAAAATCACAAAGCTTTTCTATCAGCGGCGCACCTTCCTCCAAGAGTCTTTTGATATCAACCTGGGAATTGGAGTTTTGAGG
>NC_051417.1:31824552-31824945 GCF_015228065.2 Penaeus monodon | reverse complement strand
TCCTGCCATTCTCCCACTCCTCTTGTCTGCATCTTATCCCTTTCTCTCTTCCTGTCCATGTATATCTTTACTTTTCTGTTTGTCAGTGTGTGTTTTTGCACAGATAATATTCATAAAAAAAATACATACAAGCGTTCTTCTCCCGAGAAAGTTTTCTATTTTGCATTTCATTACAGCGGACCTTGAATGGCAAATCTCGAGTAATCCATTTGTTGACTCGAACTTTGAGTTTTAATTCAAACAGATAGGAAGGAAAACACATAAAAAGGCAAACGCATTTGGACATATTAAGGAACAGGATATACAAAGCCTTTCTTTCAGATTTTTTAATTTGTAAATGCAGGTGTTCAGGTAAACATTTGGAGAAATTTAAGGAGAAAATGTCAAACGCCA
>NC_051417.1:31822647-31823270 GCF_015228065.2 Penaeus monodon | reverse complement strand
GCGTGAGCTTCGAATCGTATCAAGCGTGTGTAGGATTTCCAGATTCGTGCACCATCAGCCGCGTCAAGGCGTCAAGGGCCAAACTTTGGTGATGCCTAAATTCAAGTAGTTTCCAGAATTGAGCAGGCTCTTGGGAACGTTGATGTTAGGGTTGCGATGACTGAAGAATAGTGGAATCGTCGTAAAACGTAAGATTATAAAATTCCTTAGACTGTAGCAAGGATTCGAGTAGGCTATCAAAGGGCCGTTGCCCACACGCCACCAGCAGGCAGCTGCACCAAAGCAACACTCTAGGCCGTTCTGCGTCTCCCATCTGGAATTTTTTGGGCAAGCACAGCGTTCCTGATGTTCGCCAGACTCCCTTCTCTCCAGTCATGGCTTCTTGTGATTCCTCGCTGTTCCCTGAGATTAAGGTGACGCTCAAAGTTTCACGATTTGAGCTGTTGAAGAAGGCGGCGGCGCAGGTGGGTAGCCTTTCCAGAATAAGGATTTCAGAATTGTTTAGTGGAAGTGCTCCTAGGCGATGTGTGGCGAGTCCCAGGGAGCTCGCTTAACGTGTTCCGGCGGGAGGCGCAGAAGGTCTGCAACTACAAGGTGCTGTCTGCGTCTTTCGACTGATGCTG
>NC_051417.1:31820883-31821366 GCF_015228065.2 Penaeus monodon | reverse complement strand
TTATTTAAAAAAATGCACATTTCTTTACAGAGAGCGAGAGAAAAAATAATGAACTTGAACCTCTCTAACATGTACTTCTCCACACTCCATTAAAGCTTAGAGAAAGGCACTACCCAATATGCACACTCCTTACACCTATCCAAAACGCATCCCACAGCAGCGAAATCCTTACACCCATTTACCAAAAAACGCTCAGAGCCAAAGAACCGATTCCGCGGCTGAGACTCTTAAGCTGCCAATTTCAAGATCTCGAACCCCTGCCTCCCTCCTTTTCATACACGGTTCAGTTCACGGAATAACTCTTACATTAAAATTGTTTTCGCTTTCGGGTGTGAGATCCCCTGTTTTTGAAAATGGATATTTCAGCGGATATTGGCCCCGTGCTCTCGGTGACTGTAGAAAATTAGAAACCTCAAGTGTTTTTCCTTCGCGGGATATTCTTGCGGCGGTCGATGTTATTCTTCCAAAAACGGCGATAAACAA
>NC_051417.1:31820134-31820203 GCF_015228065.2 Penaeus monodon | reverse complement strand
CGAAGGATTTATTACCCATAATATATATTCTTGATTGCTTCAAATTAGGAAAATTGCCTTTGGATTAAC
>NC_051417.1:31819976-31820081 GCF_015228065.2 Penaeus monodon | reverse complement strand
CAACTCCCAGTAATACGTCAGCAGATGTTAACTAAAACAGTATATATTAATTCACGTTTAAACCTTTCACTTATTGCTCATCGGTTTGCTTTTGTATTATTATTC
>NC_051417.1:31819385-31819737 GCF_015228065.2 Penaeus monodon | reverse complement strand
ATATAGTCATCCATGTCTACATTTATTTACTTACATATTTGTGTTTGTCTGTTTCTGTTTATACGAGTATTTGTGTACAAGCATGTGCCTCCTGTTGGCTTAGTAAAGTATGCATGTTTACACGGAAGAAAACAAACACAAGCTCACACGAGACTGGATGCATGAAAATGGCCGGTGATGAGAAGTAAAATCAATTCCAGCGAAAGGTTTAGACAGAGGAGGCCGAGCAAAGGGGAGGAGGGAGAAAGGCTGAAAAATATGAAAGGGTTCCATGGCAGAACGAGTCATCAGTCAGGCAAGGAAAATGCATTTCCATATCTATATAACATTTGTACTGTATTTCATTTCCTAA
>NC_051417.1:31818253-31818743 GCF_015228065.2 Penaeus monodon | reverse complement strand
ATTCATGGCGAGGGAACCAACCCCGTGCCCCACAAACTTCGAAATTATGCTGTTAAATATGATGGAAAATATGCGTTGTGCAGTGAAATGTATGAGGAGGCCCTAACATTATTGTTGTACAGGAATCCACGATCCCCTCTGCCTCCCTGCCACCCGACCCCATCCTGGAACACAAATATCCTCCACTAAAAACGACAGACAATAACCCGTGAGATGTAATATAGACAACCAGGTGTATCATGAGTGTAGCTAAGGTCAAGGAGAGCGCCGTGGTCACCGTATAGTTCGCGCTTAAAATTTCAGAACCACCTGGCATAAACCCTCACACTGTACTACCTCGACACCCTCTAGAAGCGCGGCCGTGTTGCGGACTCCCCGTGACGAGTTTATTTTTCAGGAGGGGAAAGTCCATGCCTTACTTCTACGATATATTTTAAAATCTACTGTTAACTCTATATTGGGTTTTCTTTCGTACTGCAAGTCAGTGATT
>NC_051417.1:31818043-31818214 GCF_015228065.2 Penaeus monodon | reverse complement strand
CGTTTTATTCTCGTTGTCGTTTTTATTGCGTTTTCATTCGCATTTTATCCTCAAATATGTTTTTATTCAATTTTGACTGCACTCTTACTGTATTTTCATCATATTCTCACCTGCATTTTCATGGTATTTTTGCTGTAATCTGAATTTTCTAATTACTGTATGGTCATTCCA
>NC_051417.1:31817733-31817969 GCF_015228065.2 Penaeus monodon | reverse complement strand
TCGTTACTGCAGCGTTCCCCCTTTTCTGTCCACACCTCCGAGTCAAGCGACAACCTCATAAGTTTGAGAAATGATGGTGGAACTCACACGATTTATTTAATAAAGAAATTGATGGATAGACCCTGGTAGAATGTGTCAGCAAACACGGGATAATTAACTTAGTAAATTTGATGCGTCGCCATTCTTGTTCACTATTTGAGTTAAACTGGATAGCCTTCTCTCTTTATCCCTTTGTT
>NC_051417.1:31817528-31817661 GCF_015228065.2 Penaeus monodon | reverse complement strand
TGGGCAGTATCGCGATGCATATCGATCGATGTTTTTGTAGTGGTATCGGTACCGCTTTAGCTACTCAGCAAAGTATCCTTTTTATCGGTATTATTTTTCTCAAGGTGTATCGAAAAAAATCAATACATTTACA
>NC_051417.1:31817270-31817474 GCF_015228065.2 Penaeus monodon | reverse complement strand
TGTTTTCTTTTCTTTCTCTCGTTCGGTCTATCGACAGTGGCGCTCAAGAAAGGGACCAGCTCCTCTTCTCTTGTTCAGAAAGAAACGGCTTTTTAGTAAAGTGCCATGATCGCACATGACACTTGCAAGTTTTGTTACGGTGATGTAGAAGTCATAATATCCACGTATAATTATGAATAGCACTTTTCTGCTGCTGTCATTGTT
>NC_051417.1:31817123-31817220 GCF_015228065.2 Penaeus monodon | reverse complement strand
CTCTAGTCAACTTTCAAGTATCGATGTATCGGTATCACCTTAGGTAATTTTGTGTATCGATGCCCGTCACTGGACACATAAATACACTCACTCACTC
>NC_051417.1:31815238-31815443 GCF_015228065.2 Penaeus monodon | reverse complement strand
CGAGGTGGAATTGTACCATAGTTTATTTTACTTATTAGAGTAATTTTCCAATGTTTATTGACATTTCTACGAAAGAACTAAAGTCTGTCCATCACATTCTTCCCGAGATATCATTCCTTACATATTTCGAGTGATTCCAACCATCATTTCTCAAAGTTATGAGGTTGTCGCTCGACTCGGAGGTGAGGGAACGAAGCAATAACAA
>NC_051417.1:31812173-31812465 GCF_015228065.2 Penaeus monodon | reverse complement strand
GAAAGTATTTTAAAAATCGTATGAAGACCCTTTTGCTATGTAGATATATGTGAAGAGAAAATATCTCAAACACTGTGTATATGTTGCCCTAGGAGATATACGTACTAGTATCGTCAATATAACAGACTTCATTATACTTACACCATACAACGAATATGTAAATTAAACAGATATAATGTCAAAAGAATTCAGAAGTAAAATAAAATGTATTCACATTTCGTTCCGCAACAAAGACAATATAATCTTTGAAATCAAAGGAACAGTAATATGAGGCCAGGGAACTGCTTTCATG
>NC_051417.1:31811985-31812126 GCF_015228065.2 Penaeus monodon | reverse complement strand
ATATTTTCCAGAAATAAATGACTTCCCTCTTAGGTAACCGAGTCTAAATTTATGGGCGTAAATACTTAAACACACTAAATATATTACATTTGGAAAAAATGTAAATGCTGAAATACACAGCAAAATATTCAGGGAGGACTC
>NC_051417.1:31810518-31810911 GCF_015228065.2 Penaeus monodon | reverse complement strand
GTATATGTGTGTGTATAAATGTTTAGTTATATAAAAGTTCGTTATATATATCTTGACAAGGATATGTTGTCTAGGCATTCCCGATTATCCTAATTATTCATATCATCAAAAACATTTCAGCTTTATATAATGTTTGCCAAATTTTGGTTATCTCGATAATGAAAGCAGTTTCATGGAAATGTAGTTGTTCACAGTGATACCGCTATGGGATGTATTCATTAATCTAATTTCAATTGCAAATCAACATTAAATGTATAATGGAATTATTTACTATTGTGCTGTAGCGATGGACGTTGGTCTGACCATGGGTACGCCGATCGCGCGGCCGGGACGGTCGCCGACGCGCGGGGGGGCGGAGGTCGGGCCTTCGGTCTGGGGGGAGGGAGGGAGGGA
>NC_051417.1:31809881-31810235 GCF_015228065.2 Penaeus monodon | reverse complement strand
AAAGGGAAAAAAAATCTTTGTAGAAAAAAACCCGTGGTCGAACACATTTTTTTTTCCAATATGGTAATAACTGCCATATTTAGCATTTCGCAACGCCGGTGCGCTACAGAGTTAAATGTTATTATCTATATTAATGCGAGTTGGTGTCAAGGTCTGTTCATACAGAATATCAATGTTTATTAATATCTCATGTTGACGCAAGCAACCTATTCGCTGATGGCGATAGTGAGGATAATGGCCTTAATGCTTGTAACGCTTATTATGAAACAGTTCTATTGGATGTGTAGTGACTTGTGAAGTAATACTGGATAATGACATGTGAAGCAGTAGTCTTGATACAAATGGTGATGTCCA
>NC_051417.1:31808697-31809135 GCF_015228065.2 Penaeus monodon | reverse complement strand
TTTTTTTTTGACTGAACATCAAAAACATAAACAGTGGTAGCGTTGATTCGAAGGATTTACTAGGATCTATAACGGTAAATTATAATATATAATAAACCGCATCTTTTCAGTTCAACATTTCGCTGAACACGAAAATTGAAACGAGAAATGAAGTCAAGGCGTCCAAGGACCGACTCGAAACATTTCTCCATCATGAACGAAGCTCCTGTCCGCCTCATGGGCTTCATTACAGCGCCAGACAGTTCCACGAAATACGCTGTCCTCAAGAACGCATTCCAGCTGTATTAATATGGTCGGGGAGGAGGTCTTGTCTTGCTTAATTACATTAATTGTGTTAGTCCTCGTGCGCGGCCTCGTCATAGAGAACAGACTTAATTATCTTGTCAATGCACGAGTCGAAACGCGATTCACAATTTAGTTTTCGAAGTACGCTCATTT